>NC_028352.1:207875-264967 GCF_000741045.1 Vigna radiata var. radiata
CAAATGTATGAAAATAATCTGCAATACTAATCAATTTGGCATTATACATAAACCATTTTGCTCTAATAAAAATTTTTATAGTCAAAGCTTTCAAAACCAATTTCAGCCACTGAAAAAATATACTTCACGACATATTTAAATGGTAGCTATACCATAATTAGGCTTAGATAACTTACACCAACTTTCCTTGCCTCNTCACTGACAAAAGCTCCATTGGTCTTCTTATGGGTAGCTATCCACAATTCTCCTCTACTAACTTTGCGTCCACATTCTCTTTCCTATGAAAATGAACAAATGCATATTAAGTATGTCATAAATATAATGAGAAATAGAAAACTGAAGAACAATATCACTTCACCATTTCTTTCCTCTTTCTTGCAATGCTCTTCGACCCCCTGTGAGCAATAGTTTGCTTTGTCCTATTGCGCTTATTTTTTAGGCACATCTTCTAATATTGTCAACAAAAAAGTTAACAAATTATATCATAATTTTAAGAAAAGAAATTTAGGTTTTACCTGTGTTCTCTCATCAAGTCGGTAGTCAACAAACGAAGCCCAATGATCTTTATCTACTCCTTCTGGAGCCATGACAATCAATTCATCTCTAGTACGAGTGCCATCATCTCTTTCTTGCCACAATTCTTGCTGATAATCTCTCCATTTATGATTAAGCACTTTCAAGATGTAATTTATTTGAGTAATTTATTTGAATATCATTTCATATATTCGATATTCAAATAAATTACATCTTGAAAGTGCTTAATCATAAATAGAGAGATTATCGGCAAGAATTGTGGCAAGAAAGAGATGATGGCACTCGTACAAGAGATGAATTGATTGCCATGGCTCCAGAAGGAGTAGATAAAGATCATTGGGCTTCGTTTGTTGACTACCGACTTGATGAGAGAACAAACGTAAAACCTAAATTTCTTTTCTTAAAATTATGATATAATCTGTTAACTTTTTTATTGACAATATTAGGAGATGTGCCTAAAAAATAAGCGCAATAGGACAATAGGACAAAGCAAACTCTTGCTCACACGGGGTCGAAGAGCATTGCAAGAAAGAGGAAAGAAATGGTGAAGTGATATTGTTCTTCAGTTTTCTATTTCTCATTATATTTATGACATACTTAATATGCATTTGTTCATTTTCATAGGAAAGAGAATGTGGACGCAAAGTTAGTAGAGGAGAATTGTGGATAGCTACCCATAAGAAGACCAATGGAGCTTTTGTCAGTGANGAGGCAAGGAAAGTTGGTGTAAGTTATCTAAGCCTAATTATGGTATAGCTACCATTTAAATATGTCGTGAAGTATATTTTTTCAGTGGCTGAAATTGGTTTTGAAAGCTTTGACTATAAAAATTTTTATTAGAGCAAAATGGTTTATGTATAATGCCAAATTGATTAGTATTGCAGATTATTTTCATACATTTGNATATTTGCTCAATCTTGTAAACTTCTCTCTTATTCTGATATGTTAGATTTAAAACTGAGAAGGTGAAGTAAAATTTGTGTTTTTCAGAAGAGACATTGACTTAATGGTGTGAAGGAGTATTAGAATATCAAACTAAATGCTTAATAATCTCCATATGCTTGTAGGAAAAAATTGAAGCATGTGAATCCACAACATCTCAATCAAAAGAAATATCCAGTTCAGATTCATTGGCTCATGCTTTAGGAGAAGAGCATTGTGGACGCGCTCGCGGTCTAGGTTTGGGTTCTTGCCCATCTAAAGTTTTTGGAGTCAAAGCTCGTTCTGATATTGGATCATCTTNAGCTGCCCCTTCTAATGATGAATTACAAACTCAGGTTAATAAATATTTTATCAATTACTTGGTTTGTTTCTTTTATGATTAACTTGTTAGGTATCATTTTTTTTTAATACTTTCATTTGTTAAAATCTTCATTGATATCACAAGTCAATGATATGAAAGAAATGATAGCATTCATGTTGCAAAATTATCAAGGTCAATTGCCTTCAAAGTTTGCAGCATTTCAACCATCGGTAATAATTACTAAATTTATTTGTATGATTTTTTTTTTAAATATATAACCAACTAACTATTATGTTATATTGTAGGTATCTGATCAAGGAAGCGTGCTAAACGATGAATATAATGAAGTTGAAGAAAATTAGACATGTATGAACAATTAAGTATGTCTGGATTGATATCTGTCGTCAATCATGAAAGACCTATAGTTGTGCATTCTGAGCTTGTACAAGATGATGGCAATGATTCGGAGCATGATGACAACCGTGATCCACATGATTATTTGACATATCTCAACACCAGACCACCTTCATGGTAAGACACGGTAAGTTTTTTGTTTTCAGAATAAATAAACATTACATTAAGACAAAGTATTTTGGATAAATGATTCCTCTTGTTTGTTCGTTCTGTCATGTCAAAATATGAAATCGGTCATATTAGTGCTTAAATTTATCTTAAGTTTTCATAGCTGAATTAGTTCATTGAAGGCTTTCGCTTGAGTTGGTATTGAGCTCCCTGTGTGAGAAGCCAAAGTGTGGAGCCCCAAATAGTGTAGAATCTGGGCCACGATATGGGTAAAATCTGTGATTGAGGGTGTTGAGGAGATGAAAGTATCCTTGCTCTAGAGAATTGTAAATTACATAACTCAAGATGTTTCTAAATAGTTTTAGAGAAGGTTTAAACCTCTTTTTGGTCCCTAAGTTATGAGTGAATGTTCAGTTTAGTCCCTGCTTTTAAAAATGTAAACCTTTAGTTACTAAGTTATAAAAAATGTATCAAATGAGTCATTTTTTGATGTTCATGGTCAAAGTACAAAGAGCAATCTAAAGTGTTGTTATTATTAAGAAACAAATCAGAGCAATCTAAAGATGTAGCAATTGTTAAGAAACAACAAAAAACAGTATTTCAAGTCAAAAAATGACTCATTTGATATATTTTTTATAACTTAGGAACTAAAGATTTACATTTTAAAAAACGGGGACTAAACTGAACATCCACTTATAAACTAGGGACCAAAAAAAGGTTTAAACCTTTAGAGAACCTAGCAATATGAAATATCCTTCCGCTGTGCTTTTGCATGATACAGTGCACTTAGAATCTTGGATGAGAAAAATATCATTCATCTTTAATTGTCACTAAGTTTTCAGAAAAAAATTATTAAAACTCTTTTTAACTTTTCCAGGGAGGAGGCAGCCATTAGACAACTTGTAGGTGTTTCAAAGGACACTCGAATTGGTGGTTCTTTAGAAGGAGCCCATATTCAAGTACTTCCTTAGATCTGATTAAGGTACTCTGATCATTGAGTTGCTTGGTTAAAATTAAATATGGAGTATACCAATTGACTGGATTGCTAATATTATACATTTATAATGTACAGGAAGCAAAAAGTCGAGGTGATAGCATAAGCGTTGAGACTTGTCCTCACTACCTGGCTTTCACCTCTAAAGAGATACCAAATGGAGATACTCGTTTTAAGTGTTCCCCACCCATTTGTGATGCACAAAACAAAGACAAACTATGGGAGGCTGTATTGGTATGCTTCCTCTCCATAAATACCTAGTATTGTCTCACTTTAATCATTTATGATCTTATCATTTTTTTTTGTTTGTTTGTTTGTTTTACTCTGCATTTCAGGAGGGACACATTGACCTGTTAACAACTGATCATTCACCAACTGTGCCTGAACTCAAGCTTCTTGAGGAGGGTGACTTCTTGAAGGCTTGGGGGGCATATCATCTTTGCAGGTTAGTGATTTTTCTTGTTAGACCATTTTTCCTACTGCAATGCTACAATATGAACCTATTTGAAATCAATTATCAATCTACAAGTTGATCTTTGAATGAATGCATAGCCAAGTATTAGATTGAATCTTGCTTTCATGCTTGAGGTTGGTTCTTATCTACTTATTAAACAGTTGAATAATATGAATGAGTATTTCCAATAATATAATGACATAATTCAGTGTTTTAGTGGGAAGGGCAATCTGAATTTAACTTTTTATTTATATTGTAATGCATGCTGTAATTGGCCTAAAGACTGACTGGTGTTCTAGTGGGAGACTTGTAGTTTAATCTTCCGGTGACGTGGTTGTACGGGAAGAAATATGGACTAACTATAGAACAGTTGTCGTTATTGTGGAGCAAGAGACCTGCAGCACCTGCTGGGATAGAATCAAAGGTGTTTTCTTCTTTGCCTCTGACTTAGTATAGTATATCCAATAATTACAGCTTTATTCTCTTCATTCTCTATGATTTGGTCACCGAAATATTTTTTGAGAATGCTTCGTGATGAGACACTTGAACATTTACTTGTACAATTTTCAAGTCAACGTATACAAAATAATGTCTGTTCAAATCTGACTAAATTTCCATTTTTTTAGGGGACTATTGAAGTTGGAAACCATGCAGATATTGTAGTTTGGCAACCAGAGCAGGAGCTCGACCTGGACGACAATTATCCTGTTTTCATTAAACATTACGTATGTCTTAATTATTCTTTACCATGTTATCAAACTCATTTTGTCTATGACTTTCTTTTTCTTACTCATAGATGCCAGAGGAACCAAGTTGTTCTTCCCACTACAATAAAAAAAGTTACTCACCCCAGATCATATCATTTATCTATTTATTTTGCTGATTCCTTTTCTTTTAGAAGAAACCATTAACAAAAAAGAAAAACAAGGCTTTTCTCTGTTGCATGAACATTGAGTGTTTACCACGTTATTAAGACATTCTGTTAGTGTTGCATGATTTTTCATGTTATGAAGAAAATATATTTGGCTGTTTTTGTGAAATCCCATATTTGAAGCAATGACTGTTTGGTATTCAGGAACTGTCTGCTTACATGGGAAGTAGGTTATACGGAAAAGTTTTGGACACTTATGTGAGAGGAAATCTAGTGTTTAAGGATGGGAAGCATGCTCCTGCAGCCTGTGGTGTTCAAATTCTAGCCACATGAATCAGTTAAATATTGGTGATCACCATAGCTTTCCAAACCCATCTCAATTTCATTTGGTTTTCTGAGAGTTCTTGATGCTTATCATGATCCTTGTTCGTATTATTGACAGGTACCTTTCAGATGCAAGTTTCACTTGGGACATAAATAAGAGATGGAAGTAGCTGCTGGCATCGGCCATTGAGCAAGCATTTTCCTTCTCATAGACTAGTGCGTTTGCTTGTATTATATCCGTTTGGATGTTTTGGATAATGAAATAATATTGCACTTTTATATAATGTAGATTAAAACTTTGCAAATTCTTGAGTTCTTCTCTGCACATATCATTTCATGAAAAATATCCATGTTAATTTCCTAGCTACTAACCATCGTGTTAGCATAATCTTTATCAAATTGCAAGGGAATTTAAATAGAAAATAAAACAAACTGGAATCGTCCTACATTTCTAATCTTGAAAGAGGATTCTTCTTCTTTTAGTTCATGGGAGAGAAAAAAAAAGTAAAAATATCAAATGTAGATAGGGAGACTAATAGGAAATATGACAAATATAAGTTGTGTTTTAAAACGGTTGGAAATTTCACATTAATTAGAGAGATCAATTTAGAATAAAATATAAATATCACTTTACAAATCAATTTAAAGTATATAAGTTGAAAAAAAAATTAATATTCAACAAAATGGTAAGCACTTTCAAATTTATCAAATAATAAAGCTTTTAAACATAATGAACAAGTAAAAAATTGTAATTTAATTTTACCAGAAATTGTTTCTAAATTATAAAATCAATATCCAATATCATTATATTAATTTAAATATCATTACATTTTATTAACGTAATTTGTTAGAAAAATTTAGGATGCGAGAAAGTCGCTTATATAATAATATAGAAAAAAGTATTATTGGGTTGTGGAATTATGTATGCAATTATGGAGAAGATTGAAGAAAAGACGAAGAAGTGCAGCGTCTTACATCAAATAATGTGTGAAGTAACTCTGGACATAGCATTAAATTGAAGCATGCTATACACAAAGAAAAACACTTGCCACTAATTGGTTGAGAAAGGCATCTCCAAAAGTTAAAGATCAATAATTCTTGTAAAAAATTCTAAACTAGATATAACGACAAGAGCATGTCAAAGTATACGAATGTAAGTACCAATTTCATTGTTAGCAATATTTCATGATGTTGTTAATTATATCTAAAGAAAAATATATTTTGTTTTAGGAGGAGGCTGCGTGAAATTAGAAAGAATTATGTAAAGGATTGAATCTTTCACATCAAGAACATTAGAATATTGGAAGCGCTAGCTCTATATGAGTTGTTGTAAGATTGAATAGATGTGCAAAAGTTTTATATGTATTTAGAGCAACAATTGAAGTGAATGACTGCTTCCAATATGCAAGTTTGGGTGCCCAAACGCGATTCATCAAACCCAAGAAACACCTAAACAACAAAAACAAGACAAAACACTTCAAACTTTGCAAAAAATTTGACAATTCACATAGTGGTCCCCTATGTACAAAAAACTGGCTCCTGCAGTACAACTTTCTGTACAAATCTCCATTTTTGTGCGCGTAAACGTTTACACACCTCCTGTAAACGTTTACCAGTGCATTTTTTAGTTCACTTGTTTCTGGTAATCGTTTATAGCCCACTGTAAACGTTTACGCGAGTGAAATGGAGAATTTGTACAAAAAGTCCAACACAAGGGACCACTTTTTATAACACAGGGGACCAAGTACTATATTTGTCATTTTTTCCCATGACTATGCATGTTGAGGAAAATGGTTGGTAATAGAGTTGAGAGTGGTTTAGGTGATGTTTGGCCAGCCAAGGATCAAGGAATTCAACCATGACAGTGCTTTGACCAACCTAAGTGGAGTGTTTAGACTTGTGGTTGAAAAAAGGCCCTGGTAATCGTTTACAGCCCACTATAAACGTTTACGCGAGTGAAATGGACAATTTGTACAGAAAGTCCAACACAAGGGACCAACTACTATATCTGTCATTTTTTCCCATGACTTCCAATGCATGTTGAGGAAAATGGTTGGTAATAGAGTTGAGAGTGGTTTAGGTGATGTTTGGCCACCCAAGGATCAAGGAATTCATCCATGACAGTGCTTTGACCAACCTAAGTGGAGTGTTTAGACTTGTGGTTGAAAAAAGGCCACAGTAATCGTTTACAGAGCAATGTAAACGTTTACGCGAATGAAATGGACAATTTGTATAGAAAGTCCAACACAAGGAACCACTTTTTATAACACAGGGGACCAAGTACTATATCTGTCATTTTTTTCCCATGACTTCCAATGCATGTTGAGGAAAATGGTTGTTAATAGAGTTGAGAGTGGTTTAGGTGATGTTTGGCCACCCAAGGATCAAGGAATTGAGTCATGTTAGTGATTTGAGCAACCTAAGTGGAGTGGTTTGACTTGTAGTTCAAAAAAGGCCCTGGTAATCGTTTACAGGTCACTGTAAACGTTTACGCGAGTGAAATGGTGAATTTGTACAGAAAGTTCAACTGAAGGGGCCAGTTTTTATAACACAGGGGACCAAGTATTATATCTGTCATTCTTTCCCATGACTTCCAATGCATGTTGAGGAAAATGGTTGGTAAACTGAGTTGAGAGTGTTGGAGGTCATGTTTGGCCACCCAAGGATCAAGGAATTGAGCCATGTTAATGATTTGAGCAACTTAAGTGGAGTGGTTTGACTTGCAGTTCAAAAAAGGTCCTGGTAATCGTTTACAGGTCACTGTAATCGTTTACAAGTCACTGTAAACGTTTACGCGAGTGAAATGGAGAATTTGTACAAAAAGTTCAACTGAAGGGGTAAATTTTTATAACACAGGGGACCAATGCCTTCTTACTGAACCAAGTTTGCCTAATCAACACAAAATGTTTCCTATGTCCACATGCATTGTTTCTTTTGTCCATTAAATCCATCAACACTAAAAATATATGTAAACTTTAATATTTAACAATTCAATGGTATCATTAATTCGCAATGCCAACAACATTAATTCAATTGTAACATAACATTATATGTCCACAATAATAGTCTTTACAATTGAAATAACAAAACATCTATCAACAGTAACACTGAGACTAATTTTACATTACAATCACCCAACAAACATATATTAATGTCACACATTTTTTATTCTAAGAGATCCAGTAAAAGGAGTCCTAAGAGCTCTGCTCTTGAAACGCTTTCGTGACCCCATCCTCACAAAAGTCTTCATTGGAGTTGGATCAGTGGACATGCCTCTCGGGGAGATGGAAGGTTCTTCACGTGGCACACTCTGTCCACCGTCCTCTGGTCTTCTTCGTCTAGCTTTCTCATAAGCAACCTCTTGCTCCAACAGAAAAACCTCCATTTTAAGTTCTGCAACTAGATTTTGTTGATGTTCCATGGTACACATGACACTCTCTTTGAGTTTTCGTTTCAATAGCCCATTTTTCCCTTCGACAAACGGACTACGAAGAACAAATTTACCTTAGTCGTTGAATGAACGAAAAACGAATAACGAAAACGCAAAGAACAAAATGGACGAACAAAGGAATGAACCACGAAATACCGAAAAACAAAATGGACGAATGGAACAACATACTTACCTTGCTCGTCGAAGGACCGTGGTGAGTGGAAGCATCCATTTTGCACCGAAGACACACACAACCAACAACCAACTGATGCAACAGAACCGTCAGAGACTGCGGACATAAGATGTTGAAAACGAGATCCAAGGCCGACAGGGAGGAAGGGGCGACGATGGTGAGAACGAAGATGGAGAAATAAGAGCAAAGCAAAGGGAACGAGTAAATATGATGAAACAGGGATAAGGGTAAAAATGGAAACCTAAAATTCCAATTTCTTCATCAATTGTAACGTTAGATTTCCAATTATTTTTTTTTAAATATAACAGCCAATACCGTGACGTACACTTGAGAGTGTTAAAATGATGTTAAAAATGTGGTGTCAAAATATCGAAACGCATAAATTATATATATATAAATTTATAAGTGTCAACTATATTTTTTAGAATTCCTGGTCCACTAAAATCTAATTATAATTTTTTTAATTAAAGTTTCTAAAAACTATCTAAATAATATATACTTTATCAAACTTTAAATTGTTTACATAAATAAAAAATTATAGACTTTTGTCAAACTAAACAATAAATATTTAGTATCTTTTGATTTTTATCCAGAGGATGTTTGAAAAAACCATTGGATTTGGTAGCGGTGTGAGAAGAAGGAACCAACTCAACTCCATTTCTTGGCTGATGGAGTCTCGTTCTCACATACACAGGCACTGGTAATCAAATCCATCATACCCTTTTTTGTTTCACGCAACCTTCGTTGTTCTGCCTTTTTTTCTTTCTCATCCACTAACACTATGCCCCAATTGGTAAAGTTTCGGCTTTTCATGCGCTGCCACGCACTCAAAACCCTTCCTTTCTCCACCCACCGAATGGGCATGGCCGATACCCTCTGTACCCATCTCCACCAAAGCAATGGGAGTGTTGAGAACTCATTGTCCAAGGTTAAGCCTAAACTCGATTCTAAATGTGTCATTGAAGTCCTCAATTCCTGTCATCCCAAGCAACCTCTATTGGGCGTCAGATTTTTCGTTTGGGCTGGATTTCAATCTGGCTACAGGCACAGTGCTCACACGTACAGCAAAGCTTGCAAGTTGTATGGAATTCAGCAAAATCCCCAAATTATTCGTGATGTCGTTCTGTCTTATGAGGCCGAAGGGTGTTTAGTCAATGTCAACATGTTCAGGGAGGTTCTGAAACTGTGCAAAGAAGCCCAACTAGCTGACGTGGCATTGTGGGTGTTGAGGAAGATAGAGCAGAGTTTCAACATCGGTGCTGACACTGTGATGTATAATGTGGTTATTAGGCTATGTTGCAAAAATGGCGACATTGAAACGGCGGAGAAGTTGATCGGGGAGATGAGTTTGAACGGTCTTTACCCTGATCTTATTACGTACATGGCAATAGTGGAGGGATTATGTGATGCGGGTCGCCCAGAGCATGCTTATTCTTTGCTTAAGGTTATGAGAGAACATAGATGTTCAACCAATTTGGTCATTTTATCAGCCATTTTAGATGGCTTGTGTAGGTCTGGATCTATGAAAATGGCATTGGAGTTGTTGGATGAAATGGAGAAAGGTGGGGATTGTCGTCCAAATGTTGTTACTTATACATCTGTGATTCAAAGTTTCTGTAAGAGAGGTCAGTGGACGGAAGCATTGGATATTCTGGATAGAATGAAAGCTTCGGGGTGCCATGCAAATCATGTTACTGTTTTTACTTTCGTTGATAGCCTTTGTGTTGAGGGTCGTGTGGGAGAAGCTTACAAGTTGATTGATAAGTTTGTGGTGGAACATGGTGTTTCTTATGGTGATTGTTGCAGTTCACTTGTGATTTCATTGATAAGGATTAAAAAGCTGGACGAAGCAATGAAGCTCTTCATGGAAATCCTTTCTGGTGATGTCAGACCTGATACTTTGGCATCTAGCCTTTTGCTAAAGGAGCTCTGTATTAAGGACCAGGTATTGGATGGATTCTACTTGCTTGAAACAATTGAAAACAAGGGATGTTTGTCTGCGATTGACTCTAGTATTTATTCTATTCTTTTATTTGGCCTTTGTCAAAGAAGCCACCTGACGGAGGCCACAAAGCTGGCCAAGATAATGCTTAAAAAATCAGTTCCGCTGCAACCTCCGTACAAAGATGGTGCAATCGATGTCCTAATAGAATCTGGAGAAAAAGATATTGTGAACCAGTTGACTGGCATTGGTAAGGGACTTTGATGATAAAAGGCGTTATGAAGGAGGTCACGTCCATTGTTCTCTGCTCCCTCTGGTCATATCATAAGTTTGCATTGTATAACAGCAACAGTAAGAATTGGTTTCCGTGATGTAGTCTGCTGGTACTTTGTTCATTTCTTCCCCTTGTAGGAGACAGTGTATTCTTGAGAAACAGTATGCTTGTCTTTATCTGTGTTTGCTAAACCCATTCTCCTGTAGATTCCTTTTAATATCGATAAGTCGGCAAGCCCATTTTCCTCATACAAACAAAGTAGTGAAACTTCTTTTCTTTGATGTAAACAATAAAATTCAAGAATAAAGCTGTTGAAATATTTTTGCCCTTTTTTATTCTGTATTTGATTCTGATTAATTCCATTTCATGATTAATTTTCTTATCCTTTGACATTTGAATGTAAGAATTCAACTAATGGTGTGTGAAAGCTATTAGCAAGGGTTGCTAATCCAATTTCACCACCTAATCAACCAAAGGAGCAAACAGAATTTGCTTAATCTGTTGGGGGATGCAAAGTATTTGCTGTAAAAATTTTGGTCAGTAAGAGCAAAAGTTGTCAACATAAGTACAAATGTGTTGAGTTGAGAGTCGTACAAAAGTATATTTTAGACTGCAACCAATCTGAAACATAACTTCTTGATATTAGCAAAGGTTGCCAATCCAATTTCCCCACCCAATTGATCGAAGGGAAAATCAGAATTTGTTTGACTTGTTAGGGTGCAAAGTATTGTTCGTCAAAATTTTGGTCACTAATGTGTTGAGTTGAGAGTTGTACAAAATTATATTTCTGGCTGCAATCAATATGTAACATAACTTGATATTGTAAAGAATTAATGAAAACTCAGTTTTAGTTAGCAATATTGCTTTGATTCACGGTTTTCTGACATCTTTACTTGTGTGGAAATGAAATATACACCAAAAGAGCATTTTGTGTATTATTTTCTTAAATATCGGTTTCTAATTACAATACAAGACCGACATTATCAAACTTTCGTTCTTGAAACACTCTAGCATAGTACTTGTTCTAGCCAAGAGAGATGACGATCTCCTTGATAAAGCATTCAGTATTTGTTGTCTTTTCCTGGTTATGATTAGTTATTTTTCTAGCCGAGTACCCTTTTGGACTTAAAAAATCAACACTGCATAAATAACAACAGTTGAAAATAAAAATAAAAGAGTAAAACAGAAAAGTCCAATTGAAAACCAAGACCGGAAATGTGCAGTAACAATATTTAAATGTTAATCAGTTGCTGAATTCAACTTATGTTTGCTGGTTAAGTGTTATATATCACTGTTTTTATGCATTTTAACCAGTTAAAATTAAAATTACCGAGAATCAGCCACTGCAGTTTCATAATTTGCTTCTGCCAGTTTTAACTCCCTTCCTTTTCGTTGTTTTCTTAATCTAATCTAGAATTATTCATCAGGCTTTCAATTTGAGTGCCAGCTTCTTTCATTACCCTTGTTGTTTGCTTGTATTCTTGGATGTCTTGGTTTTGTCTCAGTCACGTATACTCTATTCAGTCAGTTTTTCATTGTGTTTGTTTTCTTCTGGAATTGTGATGCTGCTAATCTGTTTTGGTGCAGAATTGTGTCTAGAAAGCTTACCGTAACTAGTGGTAGCAGTCTAGGAGGTGGAGGCTTGGAAGACACTCTTGAACCAAGTGCTTTCACAGCCTAAACAGTTTCTGTGTGAGGGAAAAACTGCCAAGTGAGTGTGAGTAGAGTGCCTACAAGCCGAGAGAATTTTGCTAGCTGAGTGCAAACACCAAGAGCTGTGAGAGAGAGAGTTCCAGTTTTAATAATTGCTGAATTTCTAATTATGCAGAATACATTTCAAAGTAAAACTGACACTTCACATTGCATCATTAAATTTTTTTGGTTTAAGCTGTCCAGTGAAATTGAATCTGGTTTTAAGTCCAATACTGCATCAATACCAGTAGTGAAAAGAAAACTGAAGTGACTGGACAAGTGCAGTCTCGGATGCATCTTGACTCAATTGCTTAGTTCATAAAAAAATAAAAAAACTATGGAACTGTATGTGATAAGCACTGTTTCATTAATCAGTAAATTTTTTTGGACATTTTGAACTCGGCAAATGAGCATATTAACTCTGCAATCCTGTCTTGGTCATAATCATCTCAAGTTCTGATTTAGCTTTCCTTTTAATTACAACTTTTCATTACTTTTATTCTGTGGATATGTTGGTTTTGGTGTGTCATATTGGTGCAGAATTGACCCTGGAAGGTGTACTATAGCTAGTGGCAGCATTTTTAAAAGGTGGAGAGTTGGTATGTCACGATCCAAGTACTTGAACAGCCAGTAAATACAGCAGAGTGTCAAAATTCTGTGAGGCAAACAGAGTAGGCTTTGACGCCGAGAGGAAGAGCTGCTAGTTGAGTGGAAAATGGAGCCCACAAATCAAGAGCAAAGTGGTTGTTTGAGTGCACATACCAAAAACCTAGAGAGAGTGTCTTAATTTTCTTTTGTTTCTGAACTTGTAAATCTGTTTTCTTAATTCATTTTTTAAAAGTCCACTCTAAACCAAGTGTCTTGGAAGAATCCTTGGTGTTCTGTCATCTCTTGGCAACCTTTTTGTGTTAAAAAGACTTAAAATTGGAGTAGACAGTGTGTCTTGAAACCAAAGCTACATGGCTCACCTTAGGATTTCCACTTTGTTTTTAATTTGCGTTTTCTTTTAGGAATGATTTGGCTACAAGAGATTAAATTGTAAGCCTTGTTATACTAGAGTTCGAGTAGGTGTCTAGGTGTCTTTAATTTCATCTTTGCCTATGTGACTTCGTCTTTTGAATTCAAAAGTAATCCTTTTTTGAAATTGGTAAACTAAGTAGCCTAAGATATTTTGGCTAAGTAAGACTTAGGTGCTTAAACAATCTTTGACTCACCTCTTACTTGGGAATTGTGTTTTAGTGACTGAGGCCGCACGTTCATAATTGGAAGATTTTATGTGCTGATACACTGTAAAAGAGAAAAAGGAAAGATGTTTCTGTAATGGGTTACTATCAGTAATATCACTCTTTTTTCACTTTTAACTTCATTACATTTGGGTATTGCCATTGGAGAAATAAATGTAAGATAGATGAAGTGCCTGAAAATCTCGGCACTCATTTTCTTAGTCATTTTTAGTTTCTTCTCTGGATCTGCCGCCCAATCTGAACGAGTGCTTCCTGCATTTCCAAGTAAAAACACTTGTGGTTTTCATATTAGAATCTATCTAATTTCAATTTCTGATTGATTTATTGATTTAAGATGACAGTTAATCAGATTCACTATTTCCTGTTAATCATCTTCCAAAGTTGGAACGGGTTTTTATCAAGGGTTTTAAAGGTTGAGGTAAAAATGAGTTACTTCAATTCGGATTATGTTTGTATTCGTGACAGACATCAAAAGTATAATTAACTGACACTTCTAAGTTTTATTGAAATGGAAATAGAAGTGACAAAATATACTTTTAATTTGGTGATTTGATTTGAATTAAAAAAAAAACAATATTCTTGTTACTCTATGGAGGTAATACTGTATATTAGTTTTATTTTAAGAAATAAAAATATGAATAATAATATAATAATTATCGTGATGAGAATATGTTGTATATTTTTGTATGTTAGAAATTGATTGGTCGATAATAATTGATGAATAAAATAAGGAAATTGGATTTAGAGTATATAGGGAGTAATAATAAATAATGGAGTGGGAGGTGGATAGAAATAGTACACGTGTATAACTAGAGATAGAGAGATATGGTTATTATAATATCATTGAGGTGTCGTTGAGTTGGGAGAGAGAAATGGAGACGGTGGTGGGGCTATGGCAGGGCGTTGGTATTTGCAGGAAAGGGCTGGCGCCTCCGTTGGCGCCTCCGCTGGCGTCTCCACCGGCGCCTCATCGAATCATAGCCGAAAGACGAACGAGTGTGGTTGTTTCTGCTTCTAAATCACTTAACTGGGTGAGTCTCTTATTTTACCTGACGTGAAATGAAATTAGTTTGAGTGAATGGAATTCTGATATGATTTGATATGGTGTTGTGCAGTTACAGAAAAGCTGTAAAAGCTGTGGAGGTAAGGGAGCTGTTGAATGTCCGGGATGTAAGGTGCGTTTGTGTTTTGAATTGTATTGAATAGTGGATACATGGATCTGATACCTAATTGGCAAAGGCAGGGCACTGGAAAGAACAAAAAGAACGGAAATATGTTTGAACGATGGAAGTAAGTTGGGTTCTTAGAATCTAACATTAAACCTGATTCAATTCTACAATATTCATCTTCTCGATTTAAATGTGCAGATGTTTTGATTGCCAAGGATTTGGGCTCAGGACATGTCCCTCCTGCGGAAAGGGAAGAGGGTTAACACCCGAACAGAGAGGAGAGAGATAATATCTTCTCGATTCTCTTTCCTTTTTTTTTCTGCTTTTTCATCTATCAACTTTAAGTTTAGTGGATAATTTATCAGAAACTTCAAAGTATATTACGCAGTTTGAATTGTAGGAGCAACACAAGAGAAGTTACATACAAATAAAGAAGATAGAACTTGTGAAGGATGCATGCAAAATGATGATATCGTATTGGAAAATATGTTGTGGTGAGGAATATTAATTACAAAAATTATTTTGAGCCATGTAATAATTTGAATAAAATAATAAAATTATATATTTTGATTGACCTTATTAGAAACTTGACATTAAACACCTTCACAGTCATGATCATTTTCATGGAACATATTTTTTTCATTACTTTGGATCTAAGAATGATTAAGAATAACATTTAGGTTACATGTCACTTAATCAAAATACTGTAAGAAGCATGGTCTGAGTAAAATTTTAAATTGTTGGTGATTTTTTCCAAGACATTGATAGAGAAGTCTTTTAATGTTAAACTTTTTAAATCAGAATATGGGTGACTGAAAAAAATACTCACTTTCATCTAATCATCCTACAATGACTTCTTATTAATTATTGGATCACTGATGAAACTAATTGGATTAACTATTCCCTTATAGTTTATAACAAAAATTTAGTTACAAATATTATTTGGTTTTACGATCGAAAGTATGTTTGGATAATATTTCAGAGTTAAAACAATTATTGGAGCCAATTATTTTGATAATTTGTGAAGTTAGAAGTGACAATTACAAAGAGAATGGTAAAAGTTTATTTTTGAGTTCTCTACATGAAAGAAAGAATATGGAAGTTTATTAAATTCAAATTAATAAAATAATGATATATAATTTATTGTAAAAAAAAAAAATCATTAACAAATCAGAATCTATATAAAAGTTGTTAATACAGAGAACATGATCATTGATCTGAAGAGTGATGTCTTTTCAAAATATATACAGAGACAAATATATTATGAATATATTATAATAGAATACTATCTTAATGTTTTTTTAATATAATTAATTTTACTTTTTAACTTATTATCATACATGTATGTTATCATTATAATTATATAAATAAATTTTATTTATTGTAATATAATAATTTAATTTTCGTCAATTTTTTTATTATCTAATATATAGTGAAGTTCACAAAGTTAAGAATATATATTAAATTATAATTATTATTAGTTTAAATTTTTTCTTTGTATAATTTTGATATTATAATTTTTATTAGTGTATAAAAAAAGAGATTTCATTATAATTTAAAAAATTAAAATAAATAGAAATTTTAAAAATATATTTTATTTGTATATTTTTTTTGTTTTTTATATTTTTTAAAATATTTTTAAATTTTATCAACTAGATTTATTAACATTTATAAATTTAATAAATGTTTTGCTTCACATAAAATTTTATTTGATGTTTTAATTTGAAATATGTATTATTATAATATATTAATAAATATTTGACATTGAAAAAATAAAAATATAATACTTTTAATATTGAATATTTTCATAATATTATATTTCTTTTATCATAATTTTTTAAATATTTTATAAAAAATAATTAATTAAATTGAGACAATAAGAAAGAGTTACTATATATTTATTACTCGGTAAAGATGAAAAAAAAATGATAATCATTGACTTTTGGATGTAAAGATTTGGATAAATATGTTTTCCAAAAATAAGAATAGAGTAATGAAACTGTTCTCACTTATTATCATCTCAAATTTTAGGTTTAAAACTCACTTATTTAAAACATTCTTAAATGAAATTAAAAAAAATAAAAATTGATCTAAAGTATTATTGCTAAAACTAATATATTTATCTGTAAAACACTTAACTCATGCTTCAAATTATCTTAGGTAGTATTTTAGTTCTTATATTCAAGTTTTGATTTATTACAATCTTTATAATTTTTATTTAATTAAGTAATATATATATATATATATATATATATATAAAAATTAAAATAAATAATCTAATTAAGTCTTTAAAGTTAGATAAATAATATCAATGAAAATGTACAAAGAGAACAAAACAATCATCTAGTATAAATATAAAAAATAACCATTTTAATTTCTTGTTTTCAAAACTTTTTTACTGCATCATTCTACCCCTTCTTATACTTAACTTTATGATAGATATTTATTGTTTGTAATACATTAAATGCTAGATAAACTGAACAAAAACAGATGACTTTATGATAAATATTTAATGTTTTTAATGCATTAAATGTATTAAATAAATAGTATTAAATGTTATTTATTTACTAATATTTAATACTATTGATGGTGTATTAATTAAATAAATTTTTCATTTAATATTCTATTTATGGTGAACTAAATAAATATTTTTTAAAATTATATATATTCATATTCTTTTTATTATGTCTTTTTAAATTATTAAAATATGTCTTAAATATAAATATTAAATATTTAAAATTAGTAAATGATGAGAAATGTCAAAGTAAATGTGGATAGAGAAAAACGTTAAGTAAACACAATAATTTGAGATTTTACAAAGCATAAATAAGAATAAAGTTCAGAGTATATATTATTGTGATATTAATAATAACTAGTAACTATATCAGCTGTCAATGAGGAGATCCATATAAGATTTTTATTATAAAAAGTTATGTAAGAATAAAACTGTAGTGAAATAAAACAAAAACAATGGTTTTTATGAATAAATTTTGATTATTTCTTAAAAACATTATTATTTACGTTGAACTCGATCAATATGTTTGAAATTAAATTAATATAAATTACTATTATGTTAAGTGAATTAACTATAAATTATAAGTGATACGTTGAACTGAGATAAAGTCACACAAATTTATGGATAATCTACAAAAGCTACTTCAAAGTATATTACATTGGGATTGTAAAGAAGGTATATGAAAAAGAAAACGCCAGGAAATTGACAAACATGTAAACAAGTCTGAACTTATTCAAATATGAATTTAGATATTCACATGTTTGTAGGAAACCAATAATTGTGTAAATAAATTTTACTTTTTTTGCTCTAGAAGAAAATTTGTTATATATATATATATATATATATATATATATATATATATATATATATATATATATATATATATATATATATATATATTGATGTGTTTAGACTTGTTTCATACTGATACACATTATTTTAAACAACTTTCTCATTCGTATTTATTTTTAAGTTCACCTAAAAAAAATTCTTTTATTTGTTTTTTTTTTTCAGTCCACTTTGAAGTGATTTATATTTTAATAAGCTTAAATTTTAAATTTATAAATTATATAATTATGAATATTACTTATTTTAAGAAATTGACCATATAAATTATTATTTTTACTGATTTAATTAAGATTATGAGTCAAATATCACACGAGACGAGACAGAAAAAGTAGTTTGTAAAACAAGACACTCTGACATACGAAAGTTAAAACGGACCACATTACTTTTTTTTTAATAAATCAACAATTTTTTTTCTCTTGTATAAAAATACTAGGTTGACTTAATTTTTATACTTTTATTTTTCGACGTGTTGTTGGTAATGATAATGCGAAATATGTTATGTGCTTCAGTTCAGAGGGACATATAAAGTTGTGAAACGAACTGGATATTTCAGTTTGATTTTGATGATCGTTTAGGTTTGCCTCACATAACATACAATCACATGGACCAACATGAGTTAATCCGCATTTGGCCCGCATAGTCCACAATGATTTAAATTCTTAAATTTCTGCCACACATACACAACATTATGTGTGTTTATTTTAAACAAATGTCCACCCAAAAGTCACTCACTTATTCGTTTTTTTTTTCAGTTAAGTTTAAAATCATTTTATATTTTCAAAAGACTTGAACTTTAAAATTATAAATATATAATTATTAATATTTTTTATTTTATTAAATTAACTATATAGATTATTATTTTAACAAATTTAATTAAGAATATCATCCAAATATCAAGATAAGAGAAATTAGTTTGTATTTATATAAAACAGATACTCTAACATATTATTTATGCATCAAATATTAGAGTTAAAATGGACCACATTAACCTTCTTACCTTTCATTCTTTTTAAAATAAACCATTTTTTTTCATGTATATAAATACTAGATCAACTTATTTATTATTACATGTTCAATGAATTTGTTACCTTTTGTAAAAAGTTGTGTAAACAAACTTCATGTTCATTGAATTGAGATATTTTCTTCTTATATTTAATTTAGTTTATAAGAAAAAAGAGAATTTACCAAAGAAGGAAAATTGTTTTCTGAAATCATAGTTGGATATTAGTCTACTCTTGATAATATTAAATAAATTTGTTGATAACAAATAAGATAATGATACTTAGATAATATTTTTTTGATAATATTTGAATATTATTTATGTATCATTTTATGACTGATCTATGGTAGTAATTTTTAATTATTATTATTATTGATTTAGAAGAAATTTTAAATAACATTTAAATATTGTAAAAAGAAATGTTGTGAAAGTATATATATCTTAAAATGAGTCAAGTGTTAAAAGATAAAGATTGAGGTTTGAGTGGGGGAAGGAAAAAGGGTAATTTTGGAAGAGAAAAGGGTAATACGATAATTAGCAAGAGGGAAGGAAAGAAGAACCTAAACTCCGCACACAATATCATATTATATTCAATTCAAAACCACTCCCTCTTCTTGTTTCTCACTCCTCTCTATAAAGAAAACCATCAAGCAGACCAAACAAACAAAACACACAAGAAAACAAAAGAGGAAGAATGACTGTGCAGCTTCCGTGTGACAGTGAGGGCGCCTGCATGCAGTGTAAGGCCGTGCCCGGAGAGGAAGAGAGGCTGCTATGCGTCACCTGCAACACTCCTTGGCACCTTCCATGCCTATCCTCCCCTCCAGCCACCCTTGCAGCCACCGCTAACTGGTCCTGTCCCGACTGCTCCGATATCGATCCTCACTCTTCACCTCTCCCTGCTCCCCTTCGCAATGACCTCGTCACTGCAATGCTTACCATTGAAAATGATGATTCTCTCACCCAATCTCAAAAAGCCAAGAAACGCCAACAACTCATGACTGGAAAAGCTCCTGCACAAGACGAGGATGATGATGATGATGAAGAAGAAGAGAACCAGACTAAATCTACAAATGTTTGGGATATGCTCTCTCGATCTATCAAATGCTCCATCTGCCTCAATTTACCGGAGAGGCCCGTCACGGTTTGTGTGCCCTTTCTTCTTCTTCTCTCCTTTAATTTATTTTTTTCATCACATCATTCACTTTTTTTTAAACTTGAAAGGCCAATCACTCCCCTTTAGTTCACTCACCAGGGTTAATTTGTTGGCCCAAAATTTGGCCCTACCACTTTCTCTTAATTATTTAATTGATTGAATAATAATATGTTTATATATAAACAGCCAATCATATATTTTGGGGAATAAATAAATCATACATAAAAAAATAATTATCTGTTGAGATATATTATTATTATTATATTAATATTGCTTCTATATATTTAATATGACTGACTGAGTTTAATTTAACCGTCCCCAGACTCCTTGTGGGCACAGTTTCTGTCTGAAATGTTTCCAGAAATGGCTTCGACAAGGAAACAAGAAATGTGTACAATGCCGCCAGCTTGTTCCGGCAAAGATGACAAGCCAGCCCCGGATCAATTCTGCATTGGTGTTTGCAATTCGCATGGCCAGGACCAATTCTAACCCTAATGGTCGTGGAGGAGATAGGACTGTCAACCATTTTTGGCACAATCAAGACAGACCCGATGAGCCCTTTACCACAGAACGTGCTCAGAGGAATGGCCGTGCCAATGCGGCCAGTGGAAAAATATTTGTGACCGTTCCTACTGATCATTTTGGCCCAATCACTGCAGAACAGGACCCCATGAGGAATCAGGGTCTGCTGGTGGGTGAGAGTTGGAGAGACAGACTGGAATGCAGACAATGGGGTGCTCACTTCGTCCCTGTGGGTGGTATTGCTGGTCAGTCAGATCGAGGTGCACAATCCGTTGTCCTTTCTGGTGGTTATGTGGATGACGAAGACCATGGAGAGTGGTTTCTCTACACTGGAAGGTATAACAACTAAAGTTTCTCTACAACTCACTCAATTCCTGTTCATGTTTTTTTTCACTCTTGGCATTGCATTGCAGCGGCGGTAAGGATCTTAGCGGCAACAAACGCACCAACAAGAGTCACTCTTTTGACCAGCAGTTTGAGAAGTACAACCTTGCACTTCAAGTTAGCTGTCTTAAGGGTTATCCGGTTCGAGTTGTCAGGTCACAAATTACTCTACTAGATTCTATTCTTTCACACTCTTATTTATACATATACCTCACCGAGGGATGGGATCATAGGGTACGATATGCTTTACAAATACTAAACACTTAAATCCTTTGCTTCTTCTTTTGGATTATATGCCCAAACTGCGTTCTGAATTTTTGATTCTGGTTCAATTTGAAAATTAATTCTATCTGCGACTTCTTACTTATTGAACACGTAAATATCGTATTGTACTAGATTTATTTCTACATTTGCAAAGTTTGGGACCATAATTCTATGTTCATGACTATTTATGAACTAACTGGTCGACATGACTCATAATTGGGTTTTATCCACCGCAATTTGGGTTGGATCTGTGTTATTATTACTGTTACTATAATACATAGAATCAATATATTTGGCTTGCTCAATAAAACACGAGAGCTTTGATTAAATCAATATTTTTGGAACTTTTATAATTCGCACTGTACCATCTTTACACATTACCTATAATAAGCAGATCTCACAAAGAAAAGCGATCTTCATATGCCCCCGAGACTGGCGTGCGCTACGATGGAATTTATAGAATTGAAAAGTGTTGGCAGATAGCTGGATTGCAGGTGGATATGCGCAATTTTATGCTATATTTTGTTTGCCTATTTTTTCAATACATGCAGCTTATCTGATGTCATTTCCATAACCAGGGTTTCAAAGTTTGCCGGTATCTATTCGTTAGGTGTGACAATGAACCAGCCCCCTGGACAAGGTATGCACTCTTCCATTCTGTAGCACATTTGACGCTAAAACGGCTCTTGCTATCTTCACTCTTACTAAATTTCTCAACTGGAAACGCAGTGATGATCGTGGAGATAGGCCCAGACCCTTACCGGTCATTCGTGAACTGAAAAAGGCCACCGTCACATTTGAAAGGACTGAATCTCCGTCTTGGGATTTTGATGTGCGTGATTATTGAGGACTTCATTTTACTTTTTCATATATTTGTATTTTCATTTCTTTTCAACCATCTATACAAGATATATTTTCTAAAATATAAATTAGAATTTTGAAATATATTTAGTTTTAACTGGTAGATGACTTATTTAGGAAGAAGATTCTCTTTGGAAGTGGAAGAAACCACCACCTCCCAGCAAACGAAAGGTGCAAAGTGAGGAACACGTAGAGGGACTAAGGGCAAGGTCAACTAGGGAAACGACGAAGTTCCAACTTGAGATGCTCAAGAAAAGATTGCACATGGGTACTTTAATAAAATGTTTCACAACGATTGACACTGGACCTTCCAATTAAATGGTCAACATTCTCTTCGTGATTTCCATTAATACTTTTTTATCTTACCATTTTTCTTGTACGTTCAGGGTTCTCGTGCATGATATGCACGGAGGTTATGGTTTCACCGGTGACAACACCGTGTGCTCATAACTTCTGCAAGTCCTGTTTGGAAGGTAAATTTGCTGGTCAGGCTTTGGTGAAGGAGAGAAGCAGGGGCGGGAGAACGCTTCGGTCCCAAAAAATTGTGATACAATGTCCTTCTTGCCCTATTGACATTTCTGACTATCTTCAGCACATTCAGGTACGTGTCATTTCTGGTATATAAATTACCATTATGTTATTCTTTAGTCTCAGTTCGAAGAACACAGCTTAACACATGGTTTATAAATTCGTCTTGTGTGGTGGTGGGCTTGTGTGACAGGTTAATGTAGATTTGAAGGATGCGATTGAGTCACTGAAAGCCAATGTTGCAGAAATTGAAAAATCGCTGGAGTCAATTGGAGATGAAGCAGATGGATTAGATGACAATACTGATTCAGGGAACCAAAATTCTGCTAAGGAGTTGAACGATCTACCTGAAGGATCTGATGTTGATGAGCTTGAGGACACCGGTAATGAGGAGCAAGATCCAGAAGTAATGTGCAATAGAAAGAGAAAGAAAGGTGATGATGAAACACAATCGCCTGATGATAAAATGGATAAAAGAGATAAAATAAACAAAATGACTGAGCAAGAAGTGGATGATAAAAATGATTCTTCATCATCATGTCCTCTCAATCTTCCATGAAATTATGGTAGACTGAGGAGTTTTAAGAACTGGGTCTTCTGCTTGTTTAATTATGACATAGTAGTATCTTTATTATGCTTTATTATGCTGACGGTTCAGTACTAGTATTGGAAGTGTGCTACTAGGAGAAGTTATACTCTTTTCTTTTTAGTTCGCTTTCTTTGTTTGCAACTTTTTGTGTGTTCATGGTTTTATGGGAAGTTCAAGACCTTAAAAGAACCTTTTTAGGATTATGGTATATGGAGCTTTTATGCAAGCTATCTCTCTATCTTCAACATTTATTATGAGCATGATTGGTAACTGTTCTATACCTATGAATGACGTATGAGTTTTAGACAAAATATTTGAAATTGTTGTGGAAATTACCTGCTAGTTTGCTTGTGATTCAACCTCAGATTTGTGCAGTTGCCTATATCAGATGGCAATTAACCTGATGATCTTTAAGAAAGAATGAGCAATTTGGTGAGATTTCTCAACCCAAAATAGGTTGTTTAGGTGTTGAACTAATAAAGTTGCTGTATGATTGATCAAGTTCCTATTAGCTTGTTCTTTGGTGCCGGGCAATTAATGGGTACTTTTTACCCTTCTCAAGTAGGCTAATAAAGAATGAACCCGTTTATAGTATACATCAGATGTAAGAATTGAAAATATTTCTACCTTTTTCACTTTAGGATCATTACTTTTTAATAATGAGATCCATTGTTACGTACTAACCCTAATCCCAACTTGGAGTGATTTTTCGGGAAAGGAAGTTGTGGAAAATTTTCATTTCATTGTTTGTGTAGTTGGTGGAAAAAGGCCGAACTTGGTGCCTTTAAATATGGTCATATATGTAGAACTGAAATCAGGATAATCAATATTCTAGTGTTTAAGGTTCTTATATTTGGACAGCATGAAGATGGGCCTTGGCTTTCACCTCGTTAGACATGGTACGCCAAAACTTGGCACATTTGTGGCCTTCTATTAAGTCTTACTTGGAGTTTATTAGATTATGAGGTGTAGCCAACATGCTATTATTGCTTTCCTCTAAATCAGAGGTTCAAACCCGACTTGACAATTGAGCTACCTATTAACAACCATTCAACAAACTTGCTAGATGTGAGGTATATTTTGGACATGTAGCCGTGACTACAATAAAATCATTAAATAGTAATCAATTTAAAAGATAAAAAATAATTAATTAACTTAAATAGCATTTTATAAACACAAAAACTTATTGATATCTATAAATAAAAAAGTATAATTAATTTAAATTAAAATTTAAATTGATTTTTAAAAGATTGATAGTTGATGTTAGAGATTAATTTATACTCTAATTTAGAAACTAATTATAATCTTTTATTTATAGAAACAGTTTTAGATATCAATAGTTTTTAGTTTATAAAATAAAATATAGTTTAGTCAATATACTAATTAATTATTTTAGTGTCTAAAATTAGTTGTTATTTAATGTTTTTTTTTTTTTATGTTCAATAATCAACGCCTATATATTTGATCCATCTATTTTGTTTATAACCAATTGAATGGCTGAAGAAGAAACCAGAGGCTTAGCTGTAATGTGATAATTCTCCACTACCAGCCTTGTCACACATTTACATGTAGTATTAGAGGTCTTGAATTTCAAGAGCTTTGTAGATTTCACTTCCTATGGCATGAGGAACATCGAGTTCAGGCAATAATGGCAATGAAAATCTTCCACTAGTGAGGTTTCCACACAAAAGATCCAACATTAGACCCACTTAGTGTTTATTACATCCATCTAGGTGAAAATCCTTCTATGACCATATGTTTAAGTTCATCAATGGATCTTTGCCATGCCTCATGTGTTCAATCAAACAACCTTTGATGGTGTTCTCTTGGATTCTCAATTTAGTTGAACCCACTATTTCACAAACATAATCTATATCGGCGTTGTTCTTGTAGTATTGAAATTGTCGAGTAATTGTTTTTCACAAGCAGATTGAGTTAGAGTGCTTAAGTTACAGGAGGAATTGATGTCCTTAAAACAAGGTCAAAATTTTGTTACTCATTACTTTATAGAAATGACGAGGTGAAATAGATAATTTCAGGTCTCTTCCAGTTTGTGTATGTTATGCGAAGTGTATTTGTGTAGCTAGCACCAACAAAAAACTTTTTCATCAAAGAAGATTGCATTATGAAACTCCTTACTCAATGTGCCGAGTGATGAATTTTATGTTGTTAGAACTCAAATTTCAATGATGGGACCCTTTTGCTGATGTCATTTAGGTTCACTTGTTGAACAGAGTGCCTACTCTCATTTTTGGTGTTCAAAACTCCATGTTAAGTCCTTTATGGACCGAAACAAGCAAACAGATACTGGTTTGAAAATTTATTTATTTTTCTTCTAAATTTTGGTTATTCTCATTCTTCTTATCCATGTGGGTGATGTCCTTTGTTTGAGAATTGCATCTATTCCTTATGACTTTTTTCATATTATGGTGTCAGAGCTCTTGAATTTCAAGAGCTTTGTAGAATTCACTAACCATGGCACAAGGAACATCAAGTTCAGGTAATAATGGTAGTGAAATCCTCTTTTACCAGTGGGTTTTCCACAATAAGATCCAACGTTAAACCCTCATGTCTCCATCGGTTATACTTTTCAGACCTCATCTAGATTGTGTATGCTCTATGATTTGTGTAAGGCTAGCTATCACTAATGGGATTTTGGGCAGCTTCTTCTTGCACCTCCATATTTTTTTTTTCCTGCATCATTATAAATTTTTATATTCTTAAAATTTCAAAGTATAAATTTTATATTTTAAAATATACAATTAAGAATGTATTTTTTATTTTTCATTCTAAAATATATAATTTTTATATTTTAGATTATATAACTTGAAATATAATTATATTCAGATGATACGATCTGAAAGATAATTTAATCCTGTTTTAATCTGAATTGCATATTCTAAAATATAAAAAATTCGCCACAAATTTATAAATGAGAATGCATTATGAAATTCCTTGCTGGCGTGGGCTAAATGGTGCATTTGATGTTGTTAGAACTCAAATTTTAATGATGAGGCCCATTCCTGATGTGAATAAGGTTCTTTTATTAGTACTAGAAGATGAAAGGAGGATTGATAGTTGAAACAATGATGAAGGCCAAGTGTTCATTAATGCCGTAGAAAGTAGGAAGCAATTTTGTAGAGACAAAAGGATTTGGTTTTATTAGAGAATGAAAACCATAAACATCACACAATCGTATCCTCCTATTATGCAATCAATTGATTAGGGCGTAGGTAATTTAAATGCTTCCTTTATAGTGTCAATTCGCCTGTTACATGTTATGGGCTTAGGTCCATCATTTTATATTTATTTATCTATTTATAGTATAATATTATGTACTTTGGAATTCAACTTGTGTTTCTCTCTTTTATTTTAACATAATATTTACAGTCTAGTGGAATTAAGTTTAATCTATGCCCCCGAAGACAAGTGGGTTCACTTGTGCTAATTTTTTATTTTTTGAAAAAATTTCCTTTTTTTTTTTTTAAATTTCTAGCATTATTCTTAATTTTTTTTCTTTAACCATTGTTTTTCGACATCGCAATATTATCTCCATTTGTTTTTGTTCCCTTGATATGTTGCCATCGTGGCTGTTTGGATCAATAACATCATAATTGTGATTGTCTTGATCAAGTGACCATCACATTGCAAGAATCAAAATTCTAACACACCTTCATGCATCATCCCCACTTTCGTCGCCATTGTAACTTGTCATTGTACATGATGACGTGTTTGGCTTTCTCTTTAGCGACAATCATAATTGCCTTTGGAAGCCAGAGAAAGAGTGTCACAAGAGTGAACATCGTCACAAGCTCGGTCACATAATTGATTGGTGTTATGTCTTACATGATCGTCTTCCTCCATGTGTTGTGGTTGTCCAAGTTACTCCTTGGCAACCATCTAATTTTGAGTCTCAGTTCATTTGATACTTAAAGACAACCTACTATATTTAATAATTTTATTTATTGGTTTAATGATCATCAAGACGTTGGATCCACCACTTCTATTGCACACACATGTACATCATTTTGCTAACCTTACTCACTCTAACTCTCCACGCCTTTGAGTTTTAAACTCAGGTGATAACTTTATTTTTACCTTTTATTTGTCTTAAATTTTGTGAAATAAATAAACTTATTCTTAACTTTTATCTTGTTTAATCCTAAAAGTTATGTTATTTTGTGTTTGGTTTACCTCTAGTCTCTATTTAAGTGTGTGAAATAAGTGGATAGGAAACAATTATAGCGAAGGAAAACAAGTTGGACTTCAAAGAAACATGATTGGAAAAGTAAAGAAAGAATTTGAGAAAAATCCCCACATCAAGTAATAACAATCGTGTTCAATGCCACAAACTCATGAAACAAACCCAATTATAGGGTTGTTTGGAGTTGGGCGACACCATGAAGGAACGTACTCATTTTTTAGCCCAGTCACTAGACCTGGACTATCGACTCTAATACTAATTATAGGAAGGTTTGCCACAAACATAAATCCTCACACTAATAAGATATTGTCCGTTTTGGACCAAGACCTCACAAATTTGCTTTTGGTACCACTCCAAAAGGCCTCTTACCAAGGGAAATATCTTATGTGTATATAAATCCTTGTCCATATCTTGTTTTATCCAAGGTGGGACTTTGTTTGTAACCTAACATATGAATGTGAATGGAATGCACAAATAGAGCTTGGAGTAGCTACTAGGTACCTTGGGAAATAACCTTTTTCTTCTTTTCTCTTTGGTTCCAATTTCTTCAATATCTCTTAAATATGTAAACTTTAAGTTCTCCACCACAAAGAGCTAAACTTATTGTTGAGATTATATGTAATAAATTAAATTCTTGTGTATTTGTGTTGTAATATATACGATGTTCCATTTCAATATTAGTATTTGACTTGTATTCTTAATGCTGGTTGTGTCTTGATCACCCATGACTTGATTATTGTTTCTTGAGATGCTGAAAAATGTCTTTTGGACCTAAAACTGAAATTAAGCACCTACTAAAACTCTTATCTAGAAATAGAACATGATTTGACTATTGTCTCTTGAACTTAATCACTTGTTTATCATTCAAGGAATTGAAACTTAATGAGTTATCATAGGCTCAAAGTCATTAGGGATAGGATTTGAGAATATTTGTGAGTTGATTTTGACATTAATATAGAATTGTGATGAGATTGAAGATGGTGAAGTCTGGTCTTGACAATTTTAAATACACTATGTTAAATTTCAATCACACACCAACTCTTTGATGCAAATACTAAAGAGTTTTGTGTGTTTTTGTGAATATTGTGTCTAATTGAGGTATTGAATGTAAGAGTTGTCATGTGTTACACAAGTCCCTTGGGAGAGAACAATAAATACTTATTATTTGTTACATTGTGATTAGTGCACTTGTTGTCGTTCACAATCATTAATAAGTTTTGACAATGTGGTTGGGGACTTTTATTTCAACACAAGACAATTTAAGCATTTGTGACCCTTTTAAACTTTGTTATGTGCTTTCT
This sequence comes from Vigna radiata var. radiata, assembly GCF_000741045.1. NCBI lineage: Eukaryota > Viridiplantae > Streptophyta > Magnoliopsida > Fabales > Fabaceae > Vigna > Vigna radiata. The sequence goes on from NC_028352.1 coordinate 236,935, forward strand.
TTTCATATGCTTTCTTTTATGCTAATAGACTTTAAATGTTTATATTTTTCATTGGTTTAGTTTGTGTTTAATGCTTACCTTGGGGTACACCTTAGAGCATGATTTATTTGTTGGAATGTCTTAGGAATTAGATTTTAGTAGCAAAACTAACCGTACTAAACCAAACAGTGCAAGTAACCAAGGATGGGATTGTGTTTTTGGCTCTCATATTTCTGGAATGCAAATTTTGAGCAAACTTATGTCAAGGGATTGAGTGGGCCGTTTAAGACTCATATAGGCACTATAAGATGAATTTGTGTGTTTTGGCCTTAGAGAATAAGGAAAGTAGTATTCATCACACATGAGAGTACTAGTTAATCTTTCAATAAGAGGAATCTGAGTGAGTTTATTTGGGAATCTGTTTTAATACGCTATGCATATTTGAAGTGTATGATTGTTGTTTTGGTTGATGAGCTTATGTTTATGTCTTTCATTTTTCAATTCTCTTTATTGTTTATGTTTTCAATTCTTTGTTTTGTTTATTTATGTATGTTTTTCAATTCTCTCTTTTCAAATCTTTGATTATATAAATTCCATTGGACTAACTTGTTTGTTCAAGTATCTTTTGTGTTCTTATGAGTGCAAGGTATTGATGAGAATGAAGAATAAGACACAAGGAGACAAAGGGTATTGGTTCAATAGGCGACCCTCCAAAAAGAGTTTGAATTTCTTTCTTTTTATTTGTATTTTTAATTTCTTGTTTGATAATAAAATAAGACTATGACTTGGCTGGTCTAACAAATATGATGCATTGGTTTTGTGATTTTTTAGTAAGTTGTGCATAACACTAAGGAGAACTATTTATGTTTGCTTATAAGTTGATTTTGGATTACATCGAGAGTATGTTGTGATCTTGTGAAAACTTGTGCTTATGATTGTTCTCATGTTTATATGTCTAGTGTTGTTATTGCTTTTATTGCAGTTAATGATTGTGGCATTTTGTATGACCACTTTTGAAAACCAAAATCTTAATCGGGTGAGATTTTGTGCTTTAAAGTTTATATCCATAAAGTGTTATTACTTTTGACTTACAATTAACTTTGCTTGATTTTCATTGTTAGTTGTTCTTCATTTACATGTTTACGTATAAACATCAACAAGACATTTTCTTTCCTTCCTTGCATCATACTATGACCTTAAAGGCCAACTTGTTTTTCAAGATCAAAACCTTTGTGCAAGCTTTGAGCCTTAAAAGAAAAGTTCCTCCACCTTTAAACCTATGAGCCTCGATGAAAATGATTGACCTATAATCTTAAGTGAGAGAATAAAATTTTTATGATCATTAGTGTGATTTAAGTTTAGGGAGGTTATCAAAAGAAGGGAAGCATGAGGAACATACTAGAATTTGTTGTGGTTAATGTGGTGTAGTCTTGTAAATATGACATATGTTAGAAGAAAAACAAAAGGAGAAAAAGAAAAGGAACAAAAATAATGAATAACGTGACTGCAAAATGGTGTTTGATTTCATTCTAGTTTTTTAGAAGAGAGTAGATTGTTAATGTTGTAAAATGATGTAATTGTTTTCTTTGTTTATTCGTGTCACCTAGAAAAATCAAGTCCCTCCATAGCCTAGTCACAACACCAAATAAAGTTCTTGTTGATGTTGCATGTTTTGGATAACTCTTGGCTCTTGAAATGAAAAGCAAAGTTAAATTATGTGTAAGTAGTGGTTGAGTGAAACACTTTTTCTAGTGATGGTTGGTTTCTTTTGTTGATCGATGAGAACATTTTGCCATGGTTGTTAGTCTCTCATAAAACATATACATTCATTATTGTGATATTAGCATTGTGAGCACCATAACTAAGAATTTGCAAGATTACACATATTCTTTTTGAATTGGTTTTGATTAATATCATTCATGAATGTCGTCTAAATTGATTGTGTGAACTTGTTTCTTAGTTATTTGACCATTATTGAGTAGATGTCTTTCTAAGCCAAGTTATTAGTAATAAATCCATTTTCTCTTTTCTATCTATTTTTGAATTTATCTTTTTTTACCGAGGTCAATGGTCCTAAGGCCTCCTCGTGTTAGTGTATTTATCTTCTTTATTCTCTATTTATTAATAATGTTGTTTATATCCTTGGGTCTCCATTTAACTTACTATCCCTTATTTGTCTCGTTTGTTCCCTTGATTGTATTATTTCTTTTACCAATAGTCTGTTTGTTTGCACGATTAGAGTTCGGGATGGATGATTGACGTCAAATGTGCATGTTGGTTTGGTCATGGATTCTCCATATTTTATTCTTTAGATGTTGAGTCATCCTAACTTTGCCAAGATGCACCAACTTTTTACAAGTTTGTTTAAGTTGTGAATTTTTCATTGAGTCATGTTAATTAAGAAAACATAGTCGTAATTTGTTTCATAAAGTGTTACGCAACACGTTTAGTCTCATTTTATATTGTTCATTATGACATTTGGAGACCAAGTCATGTTAATCTAAATTTCAGTATTTTGTCACTTTTATTAATGATTATTCAATATGTACTTAGTTATTTTTAATAAAAGATTGTTTTGAGTTATTTTTCATATTCTAATAATTTTATGATGAAATTAAAAATCAATTTGGAGTTTTTGTTAGAAGTTTGCGCAATGATAGTGCATGTGAGTATCTTTCTCATTATTTGTAAACTTTTATAGATTCTCATGATATTTTCCATCAAACCTCATGTGACACTTTAATAAAATGGAGATTAACCTATCATAACCAATAATAGAAATTTTATTTCTGAAAAGAAGTATGCATGAAATATTTCAAAAGGAAATTGGGTTAATGAATTTAAAGTTGGTTGACGGGCCAATAAATCCCAATGTCAAACTCTTACCTAAGTAGGGAGAATTACTTTTAAATCCTTTAAAAAATTAAACTATCTTATAATTACTCGTTATTTTCTTTATCATCAATATAATGAGTCATTTTCTTAATTCTCCTCAGGTAGATATTGAAATGCTATTGTTTGTATATTGAAGTGCAATAAAAGTTCTTTTAAAAAAGATTTATTATATGAATAAAATAATCACAATAGAGTTGTATGTCATTCAAATGCTAATTGCTAATTGTACATACTCTCCATTTGATAGTAAAGTCTTTATATGTCATTCATTTGTGATACTTGAAGAAACAAGAAAAAAAATATTGTAACAAAATGTATTATAAAGACAAAATATAGAGTTGTGTCATCATTTACTTGTGAGTTCGTTTTCTTGAATATGTATAATGTATCAAAGTTGAAAGATGTTAAATTATTTTGTATATCACCTAATAATATATTGATTATCTGTTTGTTTGTAATAATTCTTATGTCAAAATGATCTAAATAATAATTTTTTAGCAAAATTTAGTAATTGAGAACAACTTGTTTTCAACTTCACGATTTAATTGTGTCACCTTTTGTTATTATTTATAAATAACTTAAAATGTCTCTTTTTCAAATTATTAATAGTTAAAAACAATGTTTCTAACATAAATTTGTATAGTATGAGCTTTTTTGTATTTTGAAGGTTTTAAGAAAATTAATACGATCAAATTAATATATAATCTGATAATTGTTTTTTTAAACCTTATAATAGACTTTATAAATTTTTTGATGCTTTGTAAATATTTTGAAGCAAATTGAAAATTTTAAATTTAAAGATTCTAAGATTTGGTTTATAGCAACGTGAAAGTATAATAAAATATGAATTTACAGTATATATTTTTAAGTTGGGAATGTGATTAAAAAATTGTAAAAAAGAAAGAGTTTTAATTTCGAGTTTCAAATAAAAATTAGGATGGTTGCATCAATTGAATGAAATTAAAAGTAAAATAGGGAGTTTTGACTTAAATATATAAGAAAATGGGTTCGGCAAGCGAGAAGGGTTGTTTTTGTTTAGGGCAGAAGAGAGAGAAGAGAAGGGAGAGAAGATGGAGGACATTGAAGATTTGCTGGCCGGAAGCGGAAGCGCAACTCCACCGGGCTTCCGTTTGCCGTTGGCGGCAGCTGTGGGCGTTGGTGTTGGCGTTGGGAGCAAGCGGAATAAACTCTCTTCTTCGCCTTCTCCTGCAATCCCTGGCACTCAGGTAGGTCTCATCATTCTCCTCACTCTTCCGCTTTCTCTTTATTTTCTCATTCTTTCTTTGTTTTGGTGTTGTTCCTGCAGACTATCTACATAAAGACCTTTGGCTGCTCTCACAACCAGGCAAGTGTTGTGTTGTGCATTGCTGTGTTGCGCATTCTGTGCTATGAGGTGATTAATTCGTGCATAATTGTTTGATTTTGACAGAGTGACAGTGAATATATGGCTGGCCAGCTTTCTGCTTTTGGTTATTCTTTGAGTGACAATCCAGACCAAGCAGATCTCTGGCTCATTAACACGTCAGTTGTCCTATTCCTCCACCCTCTACACTTTTTCTGCTTCATTTATACGCTTTCACATTAACATCAATGCATCATCCTTATATTCACGTTAAGTAATTACTGCTCCAGTTGCACAGTGAAATCCCCCAGTCAATCTGCTATGGATACCATCATAACGAAAGGAAAATCTTCAAATAAACCACTAGTTGTTGCTGGCTGTGTCCCTCAAGGAAGTCGGTATTTGAAAGAGCTGGAAGGGATCAGCATAGTTGGAGTCCAGCAAATTGATCGCGTTGTTGAAATTGTAGAAGAGACTTTGAAAGGTCACGAAGTCCGCCTTTTGACCCGTAAGACATTGCCAGCACTCGACCTTCCAAAGGTTTGAATTTCTACCCAATTGTCGTTTGCTAACTCTTATGTTTTATGCTTTGTATAGTTAGTGCATATTAGCTTGATTTTTTCAAATTATACTGCTGCATCAGGTAAGGAAGAACAAGTTTGTTGAGATTCTTCCTATTAATGTTGGTTGTTTAGGTGCCTGCACTTATTGCAAGACAAAGCATGCTCGGGGTCACCTAGGAAGTTATACAATTGATAGCCTTGTAAGTACGCTGACAGTGAGTTATAATATGTTTTTGTGTTCCTTTTATTATTATATTTTGCTTATGTGTGTGTTTATGTACGTATTAATTTGGAAGTGCTGCAGGTTGGGCGTGTAAAATCTGTCATTTCTGATGGAGTTAAAGAGATATGGCTTAGCAGTGAGGACACTGGAGCATATGGTAATTTTGATTGTTGGCCGGAGTCCTTCAACATCTTTCACTAATTTAAGATATTTGCAGCTTTGATCTTAATGAAATTTCATATTATCTTGCATTGACAGCTAATCAATTCAGGTTAATCAAAGTGTTATGAAATTGAGAGTGGGTTTTATATCAATGGTTTCTTGGGTTCATGATGTTTTACAGGTCGTGACATTGGTGTGAATCTTCCAACTTTGTTGAAGGCCTTAGTGGAAGAACTACCAGCTGATGCAAGCACAATGCTACGTATTGGAATGACCAATCCACCTTATATCCTTGAACACTTGAAGGAGATAGCTGAGATTTTGCGGCATCCTTGTGTGTACTCCTTTCTCCATGTACCAGTTCAGTCGGGAAGTGATACTGTTTTGACCGTAAGTCATAAAGAGTATTGGTGAGGTTGTATACTATAGTATGCACCATATAATATACTAACTAATCTGATTTATCAGGCAATGAACAGGGAATATACTGTGAGTGAGTTCAGGACTGTTGTAGATACTCTAACTGAGCTTGTGCCAGAGATGCAGATTGCCACTGATATAATATGTGGATTTCCTGGTTAGTGGATGATCTTTGTTATGTTCTGTAACATACTGTTTCCTGATGTGCATAGTTCTGTGTGCAATAAACGTACAGTGTAGAATAACTATGGTAATTATGAATAATTTTTTATAAAAACATGTCAAGCTGGAGTCTAAGCTTGAGGCTCTTATCAACTTTAATAATAAATGACATGTTAAATAGATATTACAATTGGGGCGAGTCATTTGTGAACCGGAAGTGTGAAAAGATACATATGGTTGAACTGGTTTCGAATTTAGAGATAATCGGGAATGAGTTTAAGAAGAAAGCTAGTGCATTGGTCTTGGTAACACTTATTTCTTGGGCATTTTCAGGTGAAACTGATGAAGATTTTGTGCAGACTGTCGATCTCGTTAAAGATTACAAGTTCCCCCAAGTTCACATTTCACAATTTTATCCTCGACCAGGTTTGTGATCTGTCGAATAACTATTGAATGCAACTTTCATAACTTCATTTTAAGGATGAAATTAAAAAATAGGTACCTAGTCTGTAGTACAGTGTAGAAGTTAGGTTATGATGTGCTGGATCCAGACAGTGCTGCGTGCATTTTTTTCCCCTTATTTTTATTGCGCTGTGCTTTTCTGACCCCCCCTTACCCCACCATGCTTGTGGGAGCCTTCTCCTCCAAACTTCCCTTTTTATGATATTTCCTTTTCTTATGCTAAAACTAATCCTAAATTGTAATGGAATGATTCTCTCGTACAAAAGGTATTCTGGATAATAATAGTCGTAATAGATGCATTAAGCAGAGAAGTTCTCTGTTCTTCTGTATTTCATTTTACCCGTGTTCTAGGTGTTACGGTATGCTACTTACTCAATATAAAGGTCCATAAATGTCTTTCTAGATTACTGAGAGGTGCTTGTGTGAACTATTGTTTTATCAGTAACATCTTTTCTAATTGTTATGAGAAAACAAAAGAAGTGTTGTTAATTTGTGTTCATCAATGATGCTTAACTGCTTTTCTTGATAAGGAATGAATTTAGCATGATGTTGTTATGCATTTGCACAGATAAGTATATTTTCTTTTACTCAAGTAGAATTCGGCAACTTTAGGCAATGTGTTGTGTGTGGATATAGGGTTAAAGAAAAAGATGTCGTAGGGGTTGGGGGCGGGATTGGAACTGTTGAGGAATTTTCATTCACCAGGTTTAAATTTTGGTGTTTTAAAAATTAGACCACCTATATTACCATCTATATTACCACCAAAGGTCTGATATCATGTCTATAGATGCATATAATTTTCCCCTTCTGGGGCAAGTAATAATAGTCATATTCCTATAAAATGACAGGGACACCTGCTGCAAGGATGAAAAAGGTTCCAAGTAATGTGGTTAAGAGAAGAAGCCGAGAATTGACAAATGTCTTTGAATCATTCACACCATACTCTGGGATGGAAGGCAAAGTGGAAAGAATTTGGATTACTGATGTTGCTTCTGATGGAATTCACTTGGTAAGGCAGTCTAGTAGATCTTGAAGGTTGATTGTTTTTGTTGCTTTTAAATGTATTTCATTTAAGTATGCCATTTGTTGCATTCAATTCATTTGCACTTGTGCTTGTAAGCCTGAAATTTTGATCTCTAGTATCTCAACACTGAAGTTTTTTTTACCATGACCTGCTAAAGTTCCAAAGAAAGAAATTTTGGGCTAAGCGAGATGAGGTTTTCCTGATCTGTCTTTCTTTCTCTCATTCCATTTATCAACAACGGAGAGCTAATAACATGTCAACACCCTTTCTGATACTTCTTCTAACATACTTTCTTCTATTGGTTAAAATTTATCAGAAGAATAAAATCATGTTTGGAGCTCACTAAATAAGTAGAACCTAAAAATTGTAATTTGAAATAAATTTTAGTCAATCATAAAGAGTATGCTCAATATAGTGTGTTAGAGGACGTGTTTTTAATTATTTTTCATCATGATTAATGTTGAGCAGCAGGTATTTTTGTTTATAAACTTTAACCGCCTTGGTAATCATGCGAGGGGGTTTCAAGTTGCAATACTTTAGACTTATAGTTTGTTTATTTGCAAAAGGGTCTTGCTTTCTTTCCATGCAGTTAAAATCTTTATTACATTAGGGGTGTTGCAAGAGCTCTACTCCCATAGCATAAATAAACATAGGTTTTTGGCCTCTTGTACAATCATGAAAGAAAATGGGATGGACGAAGAAATATCTTGTTTCTTGTTTTATTCCTAATTTTTGTTCTCGCCTGCACGTTGCATGGCGAATGATAAAATGCGAATTCCTGTGAAGCACCCCTTCGAACTTGAGACCTTATAAGTTGTATTTATTTGTGTTATATATTAACTAATGATTTTATTTGTCAATGTCGAAGGTTGGTCATACGAAAGGATATATACAAGTTCTTGTACTTGCTCCAGACCATATGCTGGGAGCTTCAGCTATGGCTAAGATAACATCTGTGGGAAGATGGTCTGTCTTTGGGGAAGTAATTGAGACAATCGACCATGTAAGTGACAATAAAGCTCTAAACAAGTTGGTTCCTGATCGGGACTTGCATTCTCTCTGCGTTAACCCAGCCAAGCCTGGTGGATTCTCAGAAGAGCCAGAATCTTGTGCATGTGGAAGTGACATCTGTTGTAGTATCGACAAGAGTGACGCTTCAAGAGGAACTGCAGTGCCACAGAACCAAAGTAATAGAAATTTCGTTGGATGGATACTAAGGAAGCGGGAGCATCTGCACAAAAAAGTTGAGAGTGAGCTTGCCTCGGGATCTGTTAAAAAGCATGAAAGAAAGATGAAGAAGTGGGACTTCGTTGATAAGGTTCTTTTGGGTGGAATATCTATCAGCATCTTTACTATTATTGCTCTTGTAGCTGCTCTTGCGTTCAGAGTAATTTGGTCCCAGTAAAAGAGCTGTTAACAGTTTTTTTATTAATTTTTTTTCCGAATCAAACTGTTATTCCCGATTTTGACCTGTACAAACTGTATCAAGTATTTTCGCATATATCCGCAAATTCTCACACCCTCAATATCTTAGTTTAGATTTTACGTCAGTTGTATTAATTTGATAAGATTCATAGGAAATAATTTTGGGGCTTGGTATATGAGAGAACGAACTTACTTGTTTTTAGCTCATCGAGACTGGCTATTATTTTACGTGTTCGAAAGTAATAGAAAGTTCAGCCTTTCGTAATTTAACAAAGCTATTACGTGCATGAAGAAATATTTATTTGCCGTAGCTGAAACTGATGCTTTGGGATGTACATATATACTTTCATACAATGAAAGTGTGCTTTTGCTACTGAAATTGGAGGGGGACTATCCACATGTTTGCTCTACCCTCTTTAATTTTCGAACGTGTAATGGTGCAGCTCTGTTTATTCATACATTGATTATTTGTCCACAATAATTTGATAAAATGAGAAAAAGCAAAACGTTTCATCATATAAGCGTGTCTGATCTGGAAGGCAATCTCTTGAAGAAATTGATTGGTACTGAAGGCATCTTGCTCCTAAACCGAGGATGACGTAGCATATATAGGCCTACGAGAATTGCCACCACCTGAAAGGGAGTGATGTAAATGAATACGGCCCATATGAGCGAGAAGATGATAAAGATAGATGTTGCCCGCGAGTCTCTCCAATTCAGTATGGCTTGAGCTCTTTCTCCCTGAGTAGCTAGATCTCCAACCACAGTCTGTACTCTACCCGCCACACTCCGCAATCTGTCATACCTCATTCTCACAATATCTGAAGGTTTTGTGGATGGAAAAGTGTCAAATTCCTCGTCCAGTTCATCTGGGTGGGCAGTTTCTGCCTGTGACAACCTGGCATCCATGTGGGGTGGTTGCCTTGGCCTGAACCGGTAATTCCAAATTCCAATTACAAACAAGTAAAGGAAAATGGTGGGCAATATCAGTTCCGGGTAGCAAACCAGTATCAAGAACAGGACGTGAACAAGACAGGTTGTGATTGGGTTTCTCCAGGTGCAGATGTCATCAAACCATTTGCAAACTGCTGTAACTCCTCTGAGGATTGACATTATGCGGTGAAAATTGGCTTTGCTTCTCCTTAGACTCCACATATGGTAATCCACGTCCAGCATATACTCAACTGTTTCACGCCTAAGGGGTGGCTCAGCTCTGGATAGGCGAGCTGCCACAATCTGCATGGCCTGGTGGCGGAGCCAGTCTATGTGCCTCACAGGTATGGGTTGGACATAATGCATTTTGGGAAGCAAAGGCCTGCCATACTGGGCTACCATATTCACCCAAGCGGTGCATGTGAATCTCACGGCCAAGTGAAGCTCTCCATTCTTCTTCAGGCCATTGGGTTGGAGGACCAGCAGAGGATAAAAATGAGTATACACCTTATCAGTTTCCAGAGTTGATAATCGGATTCTAACCTTTCCAATTCTTTGATCTTTTGAATCACTGCTCCCATTGATGTGGTGGTTATCAAATACCCCAATTGTGATGACAGTGCATGGATCATAAACCTCCCACGTATATTGCTCATTCCATCGAGGGGACAGAGTGTCAAGCAGAGTTCTGGTTCGAACCCATTTGTTGCCATACTTGGCCACGCAGTAAGCATCAGTTGTCCTACCTTCCCTGGCCTTCAGGGGCACCAAATTGCGGGCACTCAGTATCCCGAGTTCGAGGATGCCAATGTTTTTCTTCCTCAGATGTTTGGATGATGGCTGAAGATCACTGCTGAAATGCGTGGACTCGTCCAGCACATGGTACCCGGCCTCCAGACACATTCGTAGGTGAATCTTGCTCGAGAATTTCTCCTTCTTTTTCTCCGTTTCTTCCTCACCGACAGCACTGGGCCTGTGCAAATTGAACCAACGAGAATCAGGGAGCTTGCTGGTCTCGTGTCTGGGTGGAACACTTCTAACTGATATGATCTCCCTTCCCAATATTTCAACACTAGGACCTACTTTGTCCTCCACAGTCACAATGATGAAATCCTCAAATGGCTCGGCAGCCACAAACATGAGCTCGTCGTTCCAAACTGGGTTGGTGCTTCTCATCTGAGAAGGACGGGTGAATCTCATCTGGTTCCCGAGCTGTACTCTAACAACAGCGTCCGGGGCTCTTCCTTTATCGGAAGGAACAAGATCCTGAGCTTCGATGACTTGAACTCTAAGATAGAAAAGCTTGGGTGAGAAATATACCTTTGAGCGGGTGTTTGCAAGGTTCGAGTGGCTGACGTTGTGAGCGTCGGAGTGCCACGCCTCCGGGAAGGACTCGTCGGCCTGTGTTCCCATCCAAACGGCAAGCATGATTTCGCCATTGTTGTGAATTTTTTGGCCCTTCTTGTCCTCCAATCTGTACCACTGAGGAGCCAAGGGGCTGTCTGGGGGCACCCGAAGAGGAACCTCAGTCAGATCAAACAGAACTCTCCCAACAAAATCATCTTTGCCAATGTCCTTGTCCTTCACAGTCACTTCAAGCAAATTTGATTGCAACCTCTCCTTGGAGAAGGCAAAGATTTGCTTCCAAACGGGGTTCTGATTCTTGTCCAGGTGTTTGGTGAGGCCCTTGTAGTTACCGAGCTTGACTTCCACGTAAGGATCAAGGCTGCCCGTGATATCCATCACGGGGAGATCCCTCGCCTTTACAACATTAACGTACAAGTAATGCATCTGTTCTACCAAGTCGTATGTGGTTGATATCTTGTCCCCTCCTCTGTACCGCGAGCGAGCCGCCAGAGGAGGACTTGTCTCCACCAGTCCATACTCGGGGTTTTGCTTTGGGATCTGCATCAACATCACGTTAGGTGGTCCAGCCTTTGCGAAGTCAGCCCTCCTCACCGTTTCCGCTGCCGCCTGGGACTGTGACTGGAACTGTGCCTTCGCTGCAGCAGCCGCAGCAGGAATAGAGTGAAAAGTCCTCACTTCCTTTTCTTTCTTTTTCATCTTCTTCTTTTTCTTCTCCTCCCCTTCACTGATCACGCTATCCTCCTCCGCCACCATGTTGGGGTTTATTTCTTGCAAGGGAGTGTGCTGATCCTCCTCCTCCGGGGCAGGGGGAGGAGGACGATGCTGTTCAGAAGCAGCAGCAGGATCGCCGCCGGCGTCCTGAGGTTGAGGGTGAGGATGAGAAGGAAGAGGATCATGCAGTGCATAACACTTGAGAGCAATATCGCCCCTGATGTTTGAAAAGAGGCCACGTTTCTCAAGTGGGTAGCGTTCAACACGGGCCTGGGACTCCGACAGAGGGATGGAAGAGCCGGAAAGTTTCACCCTTCCAAGGAAATTGTTGTGGTTCCGATCATTGCGATTGTATACAACCACTTCAATTGTCTTGTACGCAAGATCTCTCGGGTTATCGATGTGGAACACCAGCTTCTGGTTCCAATAAGGATTGAGGTCTTTGTGCTTTGTGTCAGTAGTGTGCTGCTGCTCATCAAACTTCACCTCCACAAAGGGGTTAGCTGAGCCTTCCCCGTCTTTGGGCATGAGGTCGCTTGCATCCACAACCTCTACCACCAGCATGTTCATGGTGCTGTGATGCTCCAATAATTCAATTATGATCTTGAGTGAAGAAATAGGAGTAGGACACCGGGTGTGAGCGGTGATGAGGTGATGAGATATGCATACGCTCTGCTGATGATTTGGAGTATGAAGACAGAAAAAATTGTTAGAAAGAGAAAGAAATGGGATATGTGTTGGACATGCTATTGAAATTGCTACTGCTATTGCTACTGCTGTTTGGTGTGGTGGCCCCTTCTTTCATGTGCCTTTCTTTGGGGGAGATATTCTACTGGCTCCCTACTTTCTATGTCATCACAGAATGTTAACAACATCCTAATCTTTGTTTATTTAACTTACTCCCCAAAAAACATGCACAACCTGCGATTTTTTACTTACTGAGGAGGAGGTGTTAGCTGTTGTGTGGATTTAAATAAATATTAATAATAGGGTGTCGTTGGTTTTGGATTATTAATGAAGGGGGTGGGGTTGAAGATGGAGATAAAGTTTGGGTGGATGATTTTAAAATAATAATGGTGGTGGGCCATAGAGAAGCTACCAAAACATTCAAGCAGTGCAATGTTTAATAAATAATTTGAAAGAAGAAAAAGTAGAAATCTCCCTTTCAAAGGAGTTAAGTCTGCTTTCTCCTAAAGTTGGGCAAAACAATAATGGTGGTTTTGGTTTTGGTAGTGATGGTAAGTAGTATATACTGGAGGCTACGTTTTGCTTTTGCTTTTGCTTTGAGAGATCAAAAGAAGGTTCAAAGTGGGGAGGTTTTGTTTTGGCATATGCATATGCAAATGCAAATAAATGCAAATGCATGGTACCAAACAACCTTTTCTCTTTTCCACTTACAAACGTGCATGTCAATTTCGCATTCACTTCTTTTCCCCTTTTTCATTTTATTTTATTTATTTATCTTCTCCGTCCCTTATTCATCCCTGTAAATGTCGTTTTACAATTCATCTCTCAGCGTTAAATCTGCTTCTGCTTCCTTATATATTCATAATATTATATTTTATTAATATTTTTGTTCAACAAGTGAACAATTTACCACTGTATACATTCCCCATTAAATATATATGTTAAGAGATAAAGTTCAATAAAATCTATTTAATTTTATTGATAGGTTAAAAGATAGTATGAGATATGGTTATTTAATACAAATATTTATATATTAATAATATATATAATCAAAATTTTGATATTATTCGTAGTATTTTTTTATCTTATATATTTACATAATATATGATATAGGTAAAATGTTACATTATCATTATTATTTGATTAATGGTTTTATATGGTAAGTTATTATATTTATCTATATTATTAGATATTATCTTGATATTACTAATTTTATTGTAATATGATCATAAATATTATAAATACACATGTTATTTTTATTCATGATTTAACTTTTTACTGATTTACATTGAAGAGTTTTTTGTAATTGGATTATTTTTTGTGTTCTAGCCTTCTAAAGCATATAAAAGAGGCGTAACCAAATTTTTTTATTTCTTGTGTTTTGTATAACATGTCTATATCTTTTTTCATAGATTTCAGTAAAGATATTAACTCATGAAATCTAGGTTTTTAAGGATTATGAGTTTGTTTTTGTAAAGGTTCGAACTTCTTTCATAAAAGACAATTGTATGAATTAAATATGAAATTATTATTGATTCTTTCTCTAAAACAAAATCTTTAATCTTATTATTTTCCAATCTCAATATCTTAAAAGAATTAGCAATTCCATCTTAAAAATTATCTTTAATTTGAGATAATAGAATTTATAAATTCTAGATATTTCAGAATAATTAATAAAGTAGTTGTTTATTGTTTAAAATCTAATTTATTTTCATTTGATAACTTCATTTCAACTACAATTAAAACAAAATTCGTTTTTCAAATGTACATTTTAGTGTTTTTGAATTTTAAAAGAACTTGTGTCATTCTTGCGCGAAGAAAATCATTCAATCTTTTCACTACTTTGATTTAGTAATGATTAATTAAATTAATTATAATAAAAATCGCGTTTGAGTAATACAACTTCTATATTAACAATTAAGTCGTTTTCTTCCACGATTTCATAATAATCGTTAAACAACTTCGTACCTCGTTAATACGACATAACCCCTTCATAATTTGTTTTTAAATTAACCCAAATAGGTAATTGGCTGTATTGGTAAAATAAAAAAAAAAAAACCGTGATATTTACGTTGTTTTAATATGTGTAATGTATGTAGTGATTAAGCGAATCTAAAAAGGCGGTGTATAATAGCTAAGATGTATTTACAGGTCAAATTCAAAAGAGAAGCGGTGCAACATTTATGATATGAATCTCTTCTCTTTCACTTTCATTTGCTGTATTGCGTGATTAAAATGTTGTATTACAAGATAAATCCAGAGCGACATAGCTTTCAAAGCAGTCAAATATCACTGACACCGAAGACAAAGTACTATCAACTCAATGCAATCCACAACTTTTCATGTCCCTCTCTCATTCCTTATATTCTCAAATCTATATGCCGTTTAAATTTAGTGTATCAGTCTTCCTGTAAAAGTGAACTCATAGTTATCCCTTGCATGGATTGAAGTGCAGGTGATGTGTTTGTTAAATATCCGATGAGAACAGAATGGAATAGAATGGAAAAGAGAAGGGTGTAGAGGGGTGGAAGCAAACAAGGTCCTTATATGGCGACACGAAGGAGGGGTAGGTGGACAAGTGGCAAAGGGGTATGACAGGTGGCAGCACCTGATTCTGTTTCAGCATGCAACGTGGGTTAAACCCCTCCAAGTCCAATGCCACTTAAAACGGAACAACCAATCCCAAAACACACCAACCAAAAACTTCCGACAACAATAATGTTGAATGTTTTCGCGGTGAGTCTGGTCATCACTTCACTGGCCGCATCGGCCATACTGTCTCCCGCTCCAGCCTCGCACCAGAAGCAGGGAGCCAACACCATTGTCAGAGAAGGCCATAGAGTTGTGGTGGTTGAATACGACCAAGATGGCCATCACAACACCAAAATCTCAATCTCCCCAGAGCAACCCACACATCACCACCACGTTTTAGACAACGCCAAAGACAGGATCAGAGAGGCTGCCTCCGTTCTCCCTAACGTCGGTCAAGGCATTTCACAACCGGAAGATGCGGCTTTTCTGCATGCCCCTAAAGAGCTCGTTTGCGATGCCTACGGAAGATGCAAGCAAAGAATCGCGGATGCCATGGAGAAGACCAAGGACAAGGCTCAAGAGGCCCTCCAGAAGAAGAAGGAGAAGGTTGCGGCCAACAAGGAGGCGGCGCGGCGAGTGGGTGATAGTGTTGCCGATGCACTTGGAAAGACAAAGGAAAGCGTGCATGATAAAGCTCGTGATGTGCACGAATACGCGCAGGAGACTGTAGAAACAGCGAAGGAGCATGTGGCTCATAACGTCTCAGAGGCCAGGGATTCTTTGCGCCGCCTCAAACACGCATTAAAAAGCAGTTTTGGATCGTTGGAGAGCCTGAATTCGGTAATGGGGGTGGCCAACTTGCTGGGGTTTGCCACTGCTTATGGGATGTGTGTGTGGGTTACGTTTATCTCCAGCTACGTGCAGTCGAGGGCCATGGCGAGGCACCAGTTCGCAGTGGTGCAGAGCAAAATCTACCCTGTTTATTTCAGGGCCATGGCTTATAGCGTTGGGGTGGCCCTATTAGGTCATGTCTTCGGTAATACAAACACTCTGGTCTCCAACAAATCTCACGCTTTGCAAGCATATAACCTTCTCGCCTCTCTGGCCACTCTTTTCCTCAATTCTGTTTACTTGGAGCCTCGGGCCACCAAGGTACGCTTCACATTTCTTATCCATTCTCTTATCTTCACATCCTTCCAAGTTTTTATTCACTTTTTTTTTTCCTCCTTATCCTTCAGCTGATGTTCGAAAGGATAAAAATAGAAAAGGAAGAAGGAAGAGGCAGAGAAGATATGACTGGTGACCGTGGCAGAACAGAACATCAACGCACAGGTGAGCATTCCAGAAGCGCAGATCAGGATGCAGTGAGATCAAGAATAATCAAGCTCAACGACAAGCTCAAGAAATTGAATTCCTATTCCTCTCTCCTAAACATCCTCAATCTCATGTCTCTCACATGGCATCTCGTTTATTTGGCTCAACGGCTTCACACCCCTTGCTAAAAATTTCCTTTTGTAGTAATCCTTTTTTCTCTTTTTATCATATGTTCATATTTGCAAATACTCCCGTCTGTGTGTTTCAGGTTTATGAATACACTGTTTTGTGTTTAACACTGCTTGATATGAAGTATATTTAATTTGTCTCACCAAGCATGTGCATAATATCGTCTATTATTGCATAAAAATTATTATCTCCATTTAGGCGTTTCGGTATTTCCTTTTTTTTAAGTCAAAATTAGCGATTATTACTAATTTCGTCAGTATTACCAAATCATTAACTCATTGGACAGTTCAATAAAATATATTTACAATACAAGAAACATTTACACTGCCATTCGATTAAATTCCTGACCGACATAATTCTTTAGATAATGACAATCTTTCAAGAGTTAAACGTTATTTAACTGACAGTGCGTCTTAATTACATCAGACCATTTTCTTCGTAGACAAATAGCCAAGGATTCACAAGCTTGTCGGACAGTTTCTATATTTTAAATAAACTACATATGCCATCCCCAACATGTCTGTATGCATCTTTTAATTTATCCAGCGATATTAAAAAAATATAATTAGCATCCCTTTATGGTATCCAGAGAGTTTAAAATTTATATAATTAGCATCCGGAGTGTCTGCTTGATCACCAAAAAATCTGATAATTCATAAAATAAATCTTCAGCGGCCAACCACTGCATGTACTGTCGGCATTTTATTCTTGAACCATACATCTGCACCTCCGTTGGTGCTCTGTCAGTTCCTGCAGTGTTTCAAGAGTCTCAGTTCATGAAAGTTAGTTAGTCGAAGCCTCAGCGGCAAGGAGAGATTATCATCAACATACTGAGTGAAAGCTCCAGAGCGAAATTAAAGTTACAAGCTTATATGTTAAAGTTACAAGCTTATGCAGCCACAAATAAGAGTACCTCAATTTGCTTTTGCAGAAGCTTGACATATGCTACCGCCTCATCCAACATATCTGCAGTGTTTGTTTGCTACAAGAACAAAAGCAAACGCCACATTAAACACAGCTACGAACTGATTTACCACCCAAAGAAACATTAAAATGAAAGTAAACTCGAACTCCAATATTTACATTTAACACTATATAAATGGATCTTTCCGAACATGTTTGAATACTTATTCTTCTGAAGGATTGTTAAGTATCTGTTGCGCTACTTTTGTACTACCCAATGGATGAAGGGTTGAGTTGAGAAAGATAAATAAATAATGAAAGAAAAAACAACTAAACCAGGTATAAAAATATTCTTTTTTTTACAAGAATTAAGGTCGTGATAGGAAGAAAGAGATAACGTGGGGTAGAACGAGTACATACCAAAAACGTCAAAGAAACAGATAGAAAAGAGCAACAAGAAAAGAAATCAAACAGCTTAAGAAGCAGCCTAGTCACTTTACAGAATAATAAAAAAAAAAAAATTCCTGTAAACCTTTGGCTTTAACCAATGATGTTACCAGGAACAGGAATCCATCCAGCAAGAGAATAACAGCTGGAAATGATGTGAAGAAATTCCGGTATTATGGCCCAGACGAGGGCCCCAATAGTTGACAAAATCAGCAGTGCTCCTTAAAGCTTGTTTGTTATTTCCTCCAAAAACCTCTATATAATAGTGTGTAGAGTGAACAGGACCTAAGGTAGCAGGCCAACCCTAAAGCTCCCACAGAAAGTATGCAGTGCTTACTCCAAATAGCCATGCTACTTGACAATAATACCGGAAAACACATTACATCAGGGGACCAGGGAGTATGCTGTTTTCATGACCATCACATATCCTTAGTTTTGAATCCAATCGAGTGCTCTAGTCCAAACACGGATCTTAATCTTAGAGTTCACTCTCAAAAAAGTGATGGAGAAAACCAAATGCAGGAGTGAAGTATTATGAATCAGACACTGCATAATATATAATGAGGTATATGAACCGGATTATTCCAAGAGCCAGTTATTTTATTGGTTCTGGGATAAAAGAAACGAAGGAAATAAGGGTATCATGACGAACTGAGCCCGTCTATCATTAAGCTTTCTGCGAAAACCGAAGTTCTGTAATACAGTTAACAAACGAAAAAGCCAACCATGGAAGGGAAGAGAGGTACGGAGCACAATAAAGTAGAAAGACAACAAAGTCAAGGGTAAATATACGGTAGAGAAGTCTCTTCCTGACATAGGTCCTCACTAAAACAAAACAAGAGACACTATAACTGTATACGAGGGCCGAATGAGGATAAACTTAAGTGTTCAGGAGTTACTTAACTGACTCCAAGTGTCTAGAAGAACTTGGGAGAACTAATGAGAAATGCATAGCAGAAGCTAACATCTGAGAATTGAGGCTAAGTTGGTTTAATTAAATGTTAAGGAATTTTGTGTCCGTTAGCCTTTTCGTAACAACTGATATCACAGCCTTGCAACGAACTCAATGTCTGAGTTCGAACCTCGTGGAGGAACCTATTGTAGGGAGAATTCCGAATTCACCAGCCTTTGAAGGAGGGGCTTTTGTTAAGGAATTTATCTAAGATCAATTCCAAAAACTACATTAACTTTAAGGGTTTTGTTATTGAGTGCCCAAGGCCGTTAAGGAGCAGCGAATAAACTATGCTTAGCGAATTCCTAATCTTAAATAAAAAAGGAAAATAGTTGCTAAGCGGATATGGTGCTTTTCTTCAGAGTCCAGATACTATTTCTGCATAAAAGAAATTTCAGAGCAGGTTTGGTTAAGATCACAATCAGATCATGCTAGTCCCTTGAAGTTTATTTCTGACATGATTGTTTTGCACAATCAACCGGTTCCTTTGTAATTTGGATTCCAGCAATCATATATATCACTATAACTGTGTGAATGGTGAAATACATGAAGCAGAAAAAGGGGTTTAAAAATGAAATAATGTTGATAAGATAAGACGGAAATAGAACCTTATCCATGTTTGGCACAAGTTCTTGAAGCTTTCTGATGCGGTCACTGATACGAGTCCTGCGAACCCTTTCGGCAATACTCCTGGGATGCGTAGCACAGCCGCGCTTTGCCCGAACTCTACAGGGCACCGAGTCCTCAAACGTGAACATGTTGTCCACTTTGAGGTGGGGGGCAGAAGCATAAAGTTCCTGAACACACATATGCATCATTAAGAGGAGCTGATGAGGCAGAGAAGGAATAATAGAAGGGAGAAGGTGAAAGCACCTTGGGTGCGATTGAATTGGGGATGGACATGGACATGGACATGGTGGTGGGAGGGTAATCCTGTGTGTCATAGCGTTGGGAAGGAGAGGGAGCTGCGATTGTAGAAAGCAGCTGGGTAAAGGTCAAGGGCTCTTCTTCAGCTTGTTGGATATCTACTTGTTCCTCCTCTTCTTCTTCTTGTTCTTCCTCCTCTTTCAAAAGAACTGATTCTAACCAGGAGGCTGGAGTTGAGCGGAAGCTGGGCAGTCTGGCGGTGGATTTGGGTTGCATGGCCCTCTCCTCTGCAGGTTTACCTTGATCCTTGGTGGTTGATTGTTATAGAGGATAGAGTGATTGTGTTGTGTGCCCTGTGGTGGAGCAGAGCATAGCAGAACACAGCCTCTGTTCTCTCCAAGTGGACTAGTGGACTAGTGGATTGGACCTCACCTTTCATCTCTCTCATCCAATCCACTTCATCAGCAAACTTCTGCAATGTCAGGGACCCACCCTTCACCTTCACCCTCTCTCACAGGTGAATTTCAATTTTAACCCTAATGTTAAAATAATATTAATTTTCCACTTTTCTAATTGAACTTGCCTTTGCATTTCTATTTTTTATTAAGTTTTAATCATTTATGAAGAAAAGACAAAAAAAAAAATATCATTTTTAATCAATTATTTGTCTTTCAATATTTTTTTTTGTCTTTGTTATCGGAATGATTAGGTATTTTAGACTAAAATGAATTAGATTATTTTTTATTGAGAAATGAATTGAGGGTGATAAATTGGAAGAGGTGTAGAAGAGAGGAAGATATTTGGGTGAGTGGTATTTATTAGGAAGAGGGTGAGAAAGTAAGGTTAAGAGATTAGGAGGATGGGGAATGAGTTGGAAGAAGCAGTGGTGGTAGCAGAAGAGAAGGAGGAGAGGGACGATGTGGTGGTTGGCGCGGTTGACTACAGCGGTGGATGCGCCGTGAGATCCAAATCTGGGTCGTGGAGATCCGCTTGGTTTATCATAGGTAAGGTAAGGCAGTGATTGATTAAAGTTGAATTAAGAAGGAGTGTAACATGTGTGAAAATGAAATCAGGCGTGGAAGTGGCGGAGAGGATTGCGTATTACGGGATTCAGGGGAACATGATATCGTATCTCACGGGGCCTCTTCATCAGAGCACCGCCACCGCCGCAGAAAACGTCAACATTTGGTCGGGAACTGCTTCCTTGCTTCCTCTCGCCGGTGCTTTCCTTGCAGATTCTCGTCTCGGCCGCTACCGCACCATCGTACTCGCTTCCCTCGTCTACATTCTGGTCACTCACTCACTCCTGTTCATTTTATATTTTTTATTTATCAAATACCATTTTAATAATAACATGTGTTCAAACAAATTATTAAAAAACCATATTATTTTTCTACCTTTCAATTCGCCATTTTGTTCATATTCACAACCACCGGTTCTTAATAGTTAGTTGATCGTAGTGATTCTTCGTAATATATTTTGTTTTATTTTATTTTATTTAAATCATTAAAATATAAGTGAAAGTAATGAAATGATTGTAATAAATTTATTATTAAGAGTAGAGCATACAGTTCCATGCTCATCAATTCCAAATGTTATTCATTATACAGACGGTCAACTTTTTCTTATGAGTTAGGACTATTTAACAGGCTTTATTAATTGTAATAATTGCTAATTATTAGTTAACATAATTAGAATTTTCAATTATTATATAAATAAATATATGTATATTTTTAAAATACTTTTGAATTTCAAGATAACATTTAACTTGACTATTTAGTCTTAAAAACTTCTTTAAAATTAAAGTTAAAAAAATTGAAAATATAGTTGAAATTACAAATAGTTAAAAACTACGCTTGTCTTAACAATTTATAAAAGTTTCCTGCACCTTATTATAATTTTTTTATATCTTTTATTTAATTGGATTTGGTATAACTACAACTTTTATTTTACACGAAGATGTTAAACATAATTTTAGTTCTATCTTTTCTTTCAATAATAATAAATAATAATTACACTTTTATATTTCTTACATTTTTCAGAGGGATGTGTGAAACTAGTTTCGATTAACAGATACATGTCTAGAAAGTAATGGTAATACATTTAATTTACTCATTTGATTGTTAAAAAATGTAGTACATTTCAAAAAGTAAAAATCATATAATCTTTAATAATACTAAAATGTCATTTTTATTCTTGGTTTTTGACTTAAAACAAATAAAACAAGTGTGAAAATTGGTGTAACCCTGACCTGTGTTCTACTGAGAAAAAAAATATTTAGCATTAAAATCTATATAAAATTCAAGCAACTTTACGATTTAACACAAGGAATGCTTTCAAACCAATTAATTGAAAGAGCCAAATCATTGAAATTTATTTCCCCCATGAACGACTTAATTAAAGAAAAGATTATGCATTCTTTATTATTTATGCATTCTATATAAATTATTTTAAATAATAGGTTATAGTTCTATATGATGATTGATTACAGTCATTTCCAGTATGTTTCTGTTTTTCTGTGCTAGCTTGAATTGTTAGTCAATGGAAAATTAAATAAAGTTAGATACGATGATTTAAATTGACACAATTAGATTCTGTGAACGAAAAGAAGAAAAAAAGAGAGGATTTTCATTGTGAAACATGTGTTCTTACATTGTTTTGATGTTAATCCATGGCTTTATATGAATTACAGGGTCTTGGACTGTTAACACTATCAGCTCTGCTTCCTTCTCTCTCCAACTCTGAGTGTCAAGTCGACAATGAATTGAAATCATGCTCTCCTCGCTGGCAAATAATTTTGTTTTTCATCTCTCTTTATTTGATCGCCATTGGGCAAGGTGGACATAAGCCCTGTGTTCAGGCTTTTGGGGCAGATCAATTTGATGAACAACATCCAAAGGAGCACAAAGATAGAAGCACGTTCTTTAATTGGTGGTATTTCACTATGTGTGCTGGATGCTTAGCAACTCTTTCGATCTTGAACTATATTCAGGACAACCTTAGTTGGGTTCTTGGATTTGGAATTCCTTGCGCTGTCATGATTGTTGCATTAATTGTTTTCTTGTTAGGAACAATGACATACAGGTTTACCATTCAGCAGCGAGACAAAAGGCCCTTTCGCAGAATTGGCCGTGTATTTGTCGCTGCTATAAAAAATCGGCGAACCAACCATTCAACCACAGCTATCAAAGTAGAACGTGATGGAATACTTCCTCATCAAAGTTCTGAACAGTTCGAGTGAGAATCACATGCTAATTTCTGATTGTTTTGGCATTCTTAATCCCATTTGAGTTTTGTTTTAACGCTCTGCGCAAGTTCATTTACAGTGTTTTACACATTGACAGGTTCCTTAACAAAGCGTTATTAGAGTTAAAGGATGAGGATTCCATAGAAGAGGAGAGTTGTAGCCCAAGTGAAGTGGAAGAAGCTAAAGCAGTACTAAGGTTGGTTCCCATTTGGTCTACAACGCTGATTTATGCTATAGTCTTTGCTCAAGTTCCAACATTCTTTACTAAGCAAGGGGTTACTTTGGAGAGAACACTGTTACCTGGCTTTGATATACCTCCTGCATCTCTTCAAACACTTACGACTGCGGCCATCGTTCTCTTCAGTCCCATCTATGACCGCTTATTTGTGCCAGCGGCGAGAGCTATCACTGGCAAACCCTCAGGCATAACAATGCTGCAAAGAATTGGGACTGGCATTTTTTTATCCGTGTTCACTGTAGTATTTGCAGCCTTTGTAGAGACCAAGAGATTGAAAACAGCTCAAGAGTATGGTGTTGTAGATGAACCTAATGCAACTGTTCCAATGAGTATATGGTGGTTAGTTCCCCAATATATGTTGTTCGGAATCTCTGAAGTTTTTACAATGGTTGGTCTGCAGGAGTTTTTCTATGACCAGGTCCCAAATGAACTAAGAAGCATGGGTCTTGCTCTGTACTTGAGCATATTTG
Organism: Vigna radiata var. radiata; assembly: GCF_000741045.1. Taxonomy (NCBI): domain Eukaryota; kingdom Viridiplantae; phylum Streptophyta; class Magnoliopsida; order Fabales; family Fabaceae; genus Vigna; species Vigna radiata. The sequence continues at coordinate 260,450 of NC_028352.1, forward strand.
GTGTTGGGAGCTTTATAAGCGGCTTTCTGATTTCCGTGATAGAGAAAGTGACAAGTAAAGACGGAGAAGACAGTTGGTTTGCTAATAATCTGAACAAGGCGCATCTTAATTACTTTTACTGGCTACTTGCTGCTCTCAGTGTCATGGGATTGGCCCTCTTCACTTACTTTGCTAAATCTTACATTTACAATAACAAAGGTATCAGGCGACAATAGTCAATTCTTCTATCATGTTCATGGAGTGAAAAAAAGACTATATGGGGTGAAAATTATATTTTTATTGTACATATAAACCCTGTAATTGATTGTACCTGTTGCTGTATTTCGACTTCTAAATTAGAGAATCAACTTCCAAATATACAGGACTTGATTTTAAAAAATATACATGGTGTTAGAATTTTTGTTTAATTTTTATATTTGGCCCATGAACCGACCGACCATGGTCTATTTTATTTTATGAACTGAGCCAGTCTAGTCCTTAAGAATGAGAGCCAACGTGAAGGGTCTCAAAGAGTCACCACCACCTAAAGCCTCTAACTCTAAGAAATGGCTGGTTGTCTACTTGCTGAGTTTGATTCAAAAGCTCAAGTACAACGCCAACCATCTCCGTCCTCATACTCCCATGAACATAATTTTCAGTGTTACAAAAGGTAGAGTTTAAGTTAAGTTTAGAGAAAAGTACCTTCTCATGGGTAACTAGCTAAGTCTCATGGTAGTATCTAATAATCATTGTTCTATTTATGCCTTAAGGTATTTTGTTTTCCAAGGACAGTGTTTTGTGGTTCTGTCTAAGTCATTCCCCCTCTTATTTATTGTTCTTTTGTGGGTTATTTTATTATGTTGGGTTTTTTTTATAGGATAATAATACTATGATAATATTTTTTTATAATATTTTAATACTATTTACGTGTTATTATGTTATTTGTCCATGTTACTATTTATAATTATTATTATTGATTAAAGAGTAATTTTAAATCAATCACAGAATAATACCAATATTAAAATGTTGTTAAAAGATATTGTTAAAATATCATTAATTTTTTTATACACTAGAAAGTATTTTACTATTTTTTGTCATACTAAAAGGTCATTGCAAACTTATATTTTACTTTTATTCTGTGACTTTTTATATTTTTAAGTTATGGGAATTACATCTAGTGAAAAATGTGTAATACAGTGAGATCTTTTATACATATTGGGCTAGTGATAATTTGCTTAGTAAAATTATCGTCTTCATTACAAAAGAATTGTTTATATATGTTAGTTTGTTTCATACGATCAAAATATTTATTGTTTGCGTTTATTCGTATAAAATATACTTTTATTTTTTAATTATGGAAAGAAAGAATTAGTTGGATGATGGCCAAGTCTAATTTTGATGTTTAGTCAACAAAGATGTTAATGAGAGTTTCATTATCTAAACTCTAAACTAATAAATTTAAATAACAAGTTCTATAGAAGTGTTTATGTGAAAATCAATTACAAAATAATTTAAACTAATGACATCTTTAAGTTACACCAAAATTGTTAAAATTTGTAGGTTAAATAATTGAATTGAAGAGTGTGAAATGAGACAATATGCATATATTAGTTGATTATCAAATATATTAAAAATTTCATATTAATTAAAAATAAAGTTAATTTAAACTATATAAATGGATGTTTGTGATAAGATTAATTTAGATTTAAAATTTATATCTTTAACATACTAAATATATTCATAAATTACGTTTATATCGAGTTCCAATGACTGGTATGAATAATGGGTTGCGTGTTAAGAAATGGGTGTAAGAATAGATGATAAGATTAAAATTGTGATATTAATTGATAGCGAGGGTTAAATTAAAAAAATGAAAGTGATTTGATGGGAAAAGAAAAGTCAGAATAGTGAACAAAGGTGAGAAAGGCAAACAAATACATTTCGTACTAAAAAAACAATAGAAGAAAGTTGAAAAGGAGAGATTGTATTTTAATACATTAATAATCATTAGACGATGGCCAGTTTCAGAGGTATTCATTAAAAAAATATGAATGGGTTTTTGCTTAGCATAAGCACCTACAACAATTTGGTGTTTCGCACGTAACCACTCACCACTCTGTTTCTATCATTCTTTTGCTTTTTTTTCTCGCAATAATTCTTCATTTCCTGCTCTTCCCCAATCACAGCCCTTCTTTATTTAAAATTACAATTTAATCTTTCTATTTTATTTTTAACATGATAAAAAAATTCTATTAAATATATATATTTTAGCAGTATAAATTTAAATAGCCGCTCTTGTGTTGTAATAATTCTGAATATATGTTATACACAGCTGTTTTAAACATTAATTGCACTGGCATAAAGTTTATAAATAAAATAAAAGATATGAGAAATCAAATTGAATCCTTCGTTACAAACTTTATTTTTGTTTATTGGAATGTAATGCATAAGCTTTATTCGAATACAGTGATGAATTGACTTTTCAATAAAGATATTGAGTGAGTAAACTATTATTTTTGCGTCTATTATTAAAGAATAATGTATTTGTTTAGTAAAAGACAGAAAAGCATATTAGTCTGTAAATTAATTGGATATACTAAAGTTGTATAATCACGCTGTACGTTCGAATACAGCCGTATATATGATATTTAGTTCAATTATTTTTCAAAAGGGAAATAATTAATTTAAAATAATTAGAAATTAATTGCAAGTATGATAAATACTGTATAATGATTAAATTGGTCATAAAAAGAGAAAAAAAAAATGAATTTTAAAGACTTGTTTTGTTTACATTAAGATAAATTAAAACATAAAATATGTTAAATTTGATAAAAATGGTGGGCTGAGAGCTAGTATTGTTGATGCCACCATGTTCAACAGTTGTTTGGTCATAAAGTCAACCATTCTAATCTGCTTTGTCGTTCAAGTTATTCCCTAAACGACAGAGATAGAGCTATACAACTACGATAAATATGTGTTTTTCAAAACTTATTTAAAAGAATATTTTATTTTTGATAATTGTGAGAATTGGGAATAGGTTTAAAATAATGTAAAAAGTAGGAAAGAGGAAGGAGATTAGAAAAAAAAAAAAAAAGTGGATTCTGATTGATGGTTTTGGCCTTCTCTGCAACTTTAGCTTTGGGATGGCTTATAGTTGTGCGTGCTATCACTCATCGCATGCCTCAGGTTAGCCTCGTGGATTCCCTTCTTCTCCTTCAATTCAACGCTGTGTTTGAATGTGTTTAATTTGATTTTTGAAAAGTAGAGGGAGAATTGGAGAGTTTAAATTTGGATTGAAAATAGTAGTTTTTGAAATGACGTGAGGAAGATCAGGGCATTGAATATTGATTAGGTTAGAAGCAATGTTACTTGTGAGAGGAGAGAAGTGAATGTTCATGTGTACGTTGATTTTATGATTATTAATTTGAAAATGAAGGTGTGATTGGTTGGCACTAAAAATTATTCTTTGGTAAGTTTTAGAATAGATTGTTTGGATTGGGTGTGGTAATATTCAATCTACGGAGAGAGAGAGAGAGAGAGAGAGAGAGAGAGAAAGAAGAAGAATGATTAAGGGGAGAAGGGACCCACGAAATGAGAAAGAAAGTGGTGTATCTGCTGGCATGACAGACTGGTTTCAAGCATCAATCAGCATAACATAACATAATCACTTTCTCTCCACACCCACCCATCCATCTTCCTCTATTTTCTTCCCTCAACCCTTCAACCTTTCATCAACGACAATAACACCACCACCAACAACCACCCTTCTTACTCCATGGCCCAAGAAACCCAAAACCCACCTCCCCCTCAGGAAGTGCCGCCCGTTGTGGACCCTGTCCCTCTCGACAACGCACCTACCACCGAACCTCAACCCGAAGCTCAACCCGAACCTCAACCTCAACCTGAACCCGAACCTGAAACTGAAACCCAGGAGAAGGTCCAGACCGCTGTTGAAGACAAGATTTCCGAATCGGTTTCGTTCAAGGAGGAGACCAACGTCGTCGGCGATCTCCCCGAGGCGCAGAAGAAAGCCCTTGATGAACTCAAGAAGCTTGTTCAAGAAGCGCTCAACAAGCGTGAGCTAACCGCGCCCAAGCCCCCCACGCCAGAGCCAGAGAAGAAGAAACCAGACACCGTCAAGGAGCCTGAAGTGGCAGCGGGAGAAGCAGAGAAGAAGGAGCCGGAAGGGGCCGCAGAAGAAGCGGAGAAGAAGGAAATTGAAGTTAAAGAAGAGAAGAAGGAAGTAGAAGTGACTGAAGAGAAGAAGGAGGTTGAATATAAGGAAGAGAAGAAGGATGTTGAAGTGACAGAAGAGAAGAAGGATGCTGAAGTTAAAGAAGAGAAGAAGGAAGTACAAGTGACAGAAGAGAAGAAGGAAATAGAAGTAACGGAAGAGAAGAAGGAAGTACAAGTGACAGAAGAGAAGAAAGATGTAGAAGTGACAGAAGAGAAGAAGGAAGTAGAAGTGACGGAAGAGAAGAAGGAAGTAGAAGTGACGGAAGAGAAGAAGGAAGTAGAAGTGACGGAAGAGAAGAAGGA
>NC_028352.1:264987-381662 GCF_000741045.1 Vigna radiata var. radiata
AAGGAAGTAGAAGTGACGGAAGAGAAGAAGGAAGTAGAAGTGACGGAAGAGAAGAAGGAAGTAGAAGTGACGGAAGAGAAGAAGGAAGTAGAAGTAACTGAAGAGAAGAAGGAAGAAGGGGTGATAGAAGAGAAGGAGGTTGTTGAAGCGACAGAAGCGAAGGAGGCGGAAGAGGAACTTGGTCCGGAGGAAGTTGAGATATGGGGAATTCCGCTGCTGGCGGATGAGAGGAGCGATGTGATTCTGCTAAAGTTTCTGAGAGCGAGGGATTTCAAGGTAAAGGATGCTTTCACCATGCTCAAGAACACAGTGCGTTGGAGGAAGGAATTCGGAATCGACGCTCTGGTCCTGGAAGATTTCGGAACTGATTGGGACAAGGTGGTGTTCACTGAGGGACACGACAAACAAGGGCACCCCGTGAATTACAACGTCTTTGGTGAGTTCGAGAATAAGGAGTTGTACAACAAGACCTTTGCGGACGAGGAGAAGCGCAACAAGTTCATCAGGTGGAGGATTCAGGTGCTGGAGAAGAGCGTGAGAAGCCTTGACTTCTCTCCCACTGCCATCTCCACCATTGTGCAGGTCAACGACCTCAAGAACTCTCCGGGACTCGGCAAGAGTAACCTCAGGCAGGCCACCAATCAGGCCCTTCAATTGCTTCAGGATAACTACCCTGAATTTGTGGCCAAGCAGGTACCCTCTTCAACTCCTTAACTTTTTAATAATCATTTCAATTTTCACTCCATCGTTCTCTGACTTATTGAATTGTTTTTATCTGTGCAGATATTTATCAATGTTCCCTGGTGGTACCTTGCCTTTTCTAGGATGATCAGTCCGTTCTTCACACAGAGGACCAAGAGCAAATTTGTGTTTGCTGGGCCATCCAAGTCTGCCGAAACCCTTTTCAAGTAAATCATTTCTGTCTCTTTCTCTTTCTTTATATGCCTTCTCCATCGATGTATTATTAGGTCTCATTGAGATCATCGATGGACAGATATATTGCTCCGGAGCTGGTGCCCATTCAATACGGTGGACTGAGCAGAGAGGGTGAACAGGAATTCACCACTTCTGATCCTGTTACGGAGGTCACAATCAAACCCGCATCCAAACATGCTGTCGAGTTCCCAGTTTCTGAGGTGACCGATCATTCTTTTTTTTCCTTTTTTCCCCTCTTCAATAGGAAGAGAATATGATACTGATGAATAAATGTTCCTGCTCCTGCAGAAAAGCCACCTGGTTTGGGAAATCCGAGTAGTGGGTTGGGATGTGAGCTACGTAGCTGAATTTGTGCCCAGCGCTGAGGATGGATACACTGTCATTGTGCAGAAGAACAGGAAAATTGCTCCCGCAGATGAGACCGTGATCAGTAACGGTTTCAAAATTGGTGAAGCTGGCAAGGTAGTGCTCACCATAGACAACCAAACATCCAAGAAGAAGAAACTCCTCTACAGGTCAAAGACCAAACCCATCGCAGAGTGACTTCAAGGAACAACAGTCTCTAAATGCAATTCGTGTTCATGTTCATGTTCATGAGGATGTCGAGGTGAACAACAATAATAAGGGTGTTAGTGTTATATATATTATATTCATCATCGTTACAACTATGCAACTTAATTTGGGGGTGGGCGGGGACTTCATTCTTTCATACCGGGTTATTTTGGGTTACTTTGTTCATTTGCTTCATAAATTATTTTTGTTTCAAGTCTGGGATTGGGCAATTTCATTGACACTGCCTAGTCTCTCACTGTAATTTGGTGTTTTGTTTATTTGTTTCTGGAATTGGATAAAACCTTTGCTGCTTGGAGATTTTTGAAACGGAATGCATCAATTGAGCCAAGCAAGTCAAGGAAGGTTGGTGGGGGAGAGGGAACAACATTGTGGGGTTCATTTGTACATCAAAATTTGTCACTCCTGTTTGCATTGTGATACTCTTATGGCTGTAAAGTTTGTTTAAATGTGATCATCATGTATTCCTTACTCCCGTATATAATTAAAAATTTACTTTATTGTTTCTGTTTTTTCTTTCATTTTTACTTGAAGGGTTATTCTGTAGAGTCTATTTTACTCATTCCCAGTTGTCTTTTTTGTGCATGGATGAATTAAAGTTGTAAGAGTTATTTTTATATTTGGTGTATGGAAATTTGTTATCAAGTACTTTTCAAACTCTTAATAGTCTTATTATTCTTTAGACCATTTCTATGGTGCACCACTTCCTCATCTGGTTTATTGGTAAAGATTAAAATTAATCTGGATTGTGACGGCAACAATAGTCTCTCCTCTTCAATTCTTCTTCAATGCCAACGCCAGGGTGGCCCCTCTACTCGGACAACCACCAACTATTGCTACACTCATTCTTTTCGTCAACACCCAACCTCTCAATTTGGGCTTCTTCTTTTCTACTATACTAAATAATATAAGTAGAAAATCATTTTATTAATTTTAATAAGAATCAGTTTTCTTATAGATCCATAAAAAAGTTTATGGGTTTGCAACTTGCATTGCAATGCGGGAAAATCGAGCACGAGACTATGTGAACAAGGCAAGTTCTTCATAATGTCTGTCCCAACGTATATGAATGGGCTGGAGAGGGGAAGTTGTGGCTTTGCTTTCCTGCACCCCATGATTATTAACTGCATTCTATCTATAAATAAAAAGACTAGAATACCCTCCTGTGTTGCACCATACATTGGTTTTGATCTAAAGCAAAAGTCTAATGTGATGTTAATATGGACTCTCTCAAATTAGAATCCATAAAGCTGATAATTAATAAAAGTGGTGAAAAAAGAAACTGGGCTCAAAATGGTAGAACTAAAAGGAAAGTGTATTCACTGACAAATAATCACATTATATATTTAGGAGTTAATCAGAAAATGAAGATACATTAAAATAAGGAAAAAATTATCATTACACATAATGCATTGGAATAGAACAGTGCTATTTTAATTGTGTAGCAGTTGGGGGGATTGAACTATAAGGATTTGAAAATATAAAGAGAAATTTATTATGTACAACTGAACTGAATATTTGCTTTATTAAGAAAAAAAAATGGAATGAATGAAAGCAAAGGAAAGCAAAGAATAGATGATGGTAACAGCTGGAACAGAAACACAATGATTACAGACATGTGTTGGTAATGTTATACACTCAATTCATGATTGAAGCAAAAGAAGAAAGAACAAAATGTCACCCACCCCAGATAGATAGATACACGTTCCACCAAAATTTTGAAAGCTCAACCAACCCATTCCTTTCTTTTCAATTTAATAACTTTCCCATTCTCTATATAACTTTAACAATAAATCACAGGTTGGTATAACAACCACTTACAATAAAAAAAGGTTTTATGTCCACAATTTTCTTCAAAAGGAAATATCCAATAATAGTTAATCTTAAAAAATTACAGTTTATTATTTCATTAAAGTTGAACTCTTTCAGCCGTTTAATCATTTGCATAAACTATGTATTTATGTTTTCACATTTCAACATTTCGAGTTTGGAAACTGTTAACCTTAATTTGTTTGCTTACATCTTGTCCATTAATTATCGGGTTGATGATAAAAAAAGAATTTATAGAAAATGTTTGGGTTAAAATGCTACGAGTGATTCTCTCTGCACCTCACCGACTTCAGTCTGCACCTCCTTTTTCTTTTATATTTCCAACTCTAACCCTATCACGATACGCATTTCATATTTACAAATCCTCTACCCCTTTCTCTTCCCACTCTCCTTGCCGCATTTCTTCTTTGAAATTCTACATCTCTTTTCCTTTTCTCTTTACTGGCACTTCTCCCCTCCTCCCCTCTTCCTTCATTTTTTACCATTTTTTTTTCTAAGGTCATCAAGTCAGATATGCATAGAAAACTACTACTCCACCGTGCTCACCGCCTCCATGGATTCACACTGCCACATCACCCTCGAATCTCTCGCTAGATCAGTATCCGTTTTCAATTTTCATTTCCTGTTAACTTGTTCCACTGTTTCTTCTTTGCAACATTTTGAAGGCAATTAAGGAGGGAATTTTTGAAACAGGTTATGAGGCGGGGTGTCGGAGACAGGCGGTGGGGTTGGAGTCGGAGACAGACGCGCAAGGAACCCGCACTTGAAACTGCGATTCGTCTTCTCTGCACGTGGAGCTGCGGTTCGTCTCCTCCGCACCTAGAGTTGCGGTCGTCTTCTCCATACTTGAAGCTGCGGTTCATCTTCGTCTTCTATACACTTGGAGCTACAGAATTACGGAGAGCTACAGAATTACGGCCCATCTTCGCATATGGAGCTGTGGGTAGTTGGAATTGGGGGTTTAGGTTTTATGTTGCTTTTTTTTTTACTTTGTTATACTTAATTAAATTTTCATTTGATTTGCTTTAAGTTTAGAATTTGTATTTGTAGATATTATATATTATATATTTTTTATATTTATTTTTAATATTAAATTTGTTTAAAATATGTATGAAATTTAATTTTTTTAATAAGAGGAGGTGCATATAGAATTAAAATATAGAGTTAAATGTTGTTGATGGTTTAAAAATCATAATTTTATTAAATGAAGAAGGATAAAACTATCAATTGGGAAATATAGAATGAAGTAGGTGAAGTGTTGGCAGGAACACTCATATGCTTCTGGTGTTGCTAGAAACAAAAGTAGTTGAAAATGGATATATTGAAGTTAGGTGGAAGCAGTGAGAAAGGAAGAAAGTCTTGCAGAAGGTAATGATTGATTTGAAAGTATAAATGATGGTATCAATTATTACTATTCTGGACAACCTTAGCACACTTGAGTGATTCATTAACTTACATTAAATCAATCCAAACCTACATTAAATCAATCCAAACCTAAGAACCTTTCATACCGACAAAGAAAAGAAGATAAAAATTATAACTGGTTAAATTGTTTGGTTGAACAGAAAGAAATAAATTTAAGTAAGGAATGGATAAAGTAGAAGAACATTGGTTATATTCAATTTCTTTTTATTTCAATCAACTAAATTAAATTATCCGGTATATGCCCATTACCAAAAAAATACTTTAGGCTTGTAAATTGTGTTTACTAGGTAACAAAATACTAATAAACTAATTAAAAAGTCAAACTTTAATCAAACCATTCATTAAAAAATGTTAAATTAACTTATATGCAAAAATTAATTAATTGTTAAACTAACTTACTATTTAAATAATGAGAATTTTTAATTGATTGAAGTTCAATAATTTAGACAAACAAATACACAAACTTATAAACGAATTAAATGTTATTAGAACTGAAATAATCAATAATGATGAAAATCTAATTCGAAATGTATGCATGGAAAAAAACTATGTTGAGACTTGAAAATAATTACTCTGTAACGGTTTGCGTATGCATAGCCTTAGTTCACACAAAAAGTAGTTATCAAAAATCAACAAAACCAATGAAATTGCAGCATATAGATAAGTTGTCAAAAATATCATTGAAATAGGGGCCAACTTCTTTTGGACCTTTTACCTAACTTGGAATTGAGAGTGGGAGTCATATAGAGAGATACTTGTATTATTGATGGGTATTATCCATAAAATTTATTGTTAACTACCTTAATCTTAAGTAAACTGATGTTACTAAATTTTGTCAAAACTGATATAAGGGTAAATTCACCCAGGACGATGACAGACAAACCGAAAACCCCTAAATCATGTAACCTCGGCTTTCTTTAAGAATTCCAAGTTAAAAGAATTAAACTTTTCTCATTTTTTATCAGCTATGAGTTTAATCAAACATAAACACGTAAACATCAATCACGGAAACTTTAAAATAAAAAAAGCACCAATTCAGTAATCATAAGAATCTATAAATGCATCTATTCCCCCCATAGTCATGCATGATAAAAGCATAAAGAACAAAAACACACAGTCTGTGCTACTAGAGGGGCCTACACGGAAGAAAATTAGCTACTTTTGGAATTTAACCCTATATACTTGTTCAGCATTTGATTGGTCAGTTCTTTCCATATGAGAAAAGAGATGACAAAATACTGTAATAAAATTACATGTATATGTGTGTATATAATCATTTAGGCAGTTAAAATATCAAACATTTTTTCAGCCAACAGCAATCGTTCTATATGTTACCCTCTAATTTGCATGGTCTTTTGGAGAAGTCAAATCCAATGGAGAAAAGTAAATTCTCAACCAGTTACAGTCCTCAGTTAAAGCAGCATAAAAAATCAAGAATAACAAAGAACCAAAATATCACCAAACAAAGTGTAATTGCACAGATAAGAAGAAAAACACAAGCATCCTCTGCAATATTCAACCAAAAGTAACCACTCTGAAATAATCACACTTTTAATATCTTTCAATAATAGAATGAAAATCAAATAGAAATACATTGAAATGAAGAATTATAAGCAAGAGAGAAAATAGAGAAATCAATCATACTTCTCATTAACTCCTTCTATATTACAATCTATGACATGCAAAATGCTCAGAATTGGGCCAAAACCAAACTCCACACCGGATAAGTACAGGAACAAAATTTTACAATGAAACTTCTAACGAGCAGACTTCCTTCCTAAGTGCTGGTTTGGCTCACCCATCAAAGTGGGACATAGTTCTGGTAACAAATGTGTTTTCACAAACCAACTTTAATTTCAATTCCATGTGCTACTCTCTTCCCCAATATTGTTCATCAGCAGAAAATAAAAGAACAATTTAGACTAGAAAAAGACATCTGCAAACGACTCACGAACAAAACTATAGATGAAGAATGGGCAGAACAAAAGGCAACATGCATTGCATATTTCTCACTCTTGAAGTTAAATTTCTTTCATGTATCGAATACACCGGAGAGTCTAGAGGTGATTCTCGCTCAATCACAGTAGGGTTTGATATTGAACCTGTAAAGAAGCCTCTTCTTTTTCAAGGTAGGATTGTCTATGGTGAGCAATAACTTCCCCAGTTCGCCAACTTTGAAGCTGTTGGAAACCACTGGTTCATCGGTGGGGGACATCTTTGTGGCCTTCTGTATGACAACTGTATATGCATCTTTAGCATCAGGCTTGAATTCAGCGTTATAGCTAACCTCCCAGCCCACCACCCGCAGCTCCCAAACGATAATGCATTTCTAGAAAATCGAGTAACTTCATTCAGCGAGATACTTGAATTCAGAGAGTAATAACACAGGAGCATGACAGAATCTAGTCCAGTGTAATATAGTTAAGAGAATATTAGAATGAAACTCACCTCATAGATAGCAATTTCGACAGTTTGCTTAGTGGTTGGCTTTATAGGAATTTCGGTGACAGGATCAGACATGGTGAAATCGGGGTTGCAGTCGCAGAAGTCTACACTAAGGCCACCATACTGAACTGGCACTTGCTCAGGAGAAATATACCTGTTCAATTTTAAGAAAGAGATACGGAAGGTTAGATGATAATAGAGAGAAGAGAATATGAAATAGTAGGAAAGAGAAGATGACAATGGCGATTATTGTTGAGTAGAGTTGAGCTGTGACTAACTTGAAAAGAGTATCGGGAGACTTGGATGGTCCAGCAAAGATAAATTTGCTTTTGGTCCTCGGAGTCAAGAAGGGACTGATCATGGTATTGAATGCAAGATACCACCAAGGGGCATTGATGAAGATCTGCACGATCCCTATCCCTTCTGTCAGAGGTTGTAAAATAGAAACGGAGGAAGCAACGAAGGAACTGAAAGGAAAAGCTAACCTGTTTGGCAACGAACTCGGGATAGTTGTCCTGAAGCAACTGCAAAGCTTGTTTGGTGGCAAGGCGAAGTTCCCGTTTGGCAGGGCCGGGAGAGTTTTTGAGGTCATTGACTTGGAAGATGGTGTTGATGCCTCCAGGAGTGAAGTCCAGGTTCCTGATGCTGCGCTCCAACAGCTGAATACGCCATCGGAGAAACTTGGTTCGGTTTTCCTCGGTGGAGAAAGCCTTTTGGTACAGCTCCTTGTTTTGGAACTCTCCGTAGACGTTGTAACAGACGGGATGGCCCTCTCTTCCGTGGCCGTGCATGAAGACCACCTTCTCCAACTCCTCTCCCAGATCTTCCTCCAAAAGAGCATCGATGCCGAACTCCTTTCTCCATCGGAGAGTGTTCTGAATCATCACAAGAGCATCATTCACCCTCAAGTCTCGCGCTCTCAGGAACTTCAGAAGAATGACGTCAGTCCTCTGGTCCTTAAAGAGAGGGACGCCCCAGATGGATACTTCGCCTTCCTCCTTCCGCTCCAACTCCTCCCTCACCACCTTCTTCAGCTCTTCGATGCCCTTTCTCTCCGAATCAGAAACCCTATTGCTCTCCTCCTTCAACGACTCGCTCTCTGTCTCTCCTACTGTAACCTCTTCTTCTTTCTCTTTCTCTTTCTCTTCCTCCTTCTCCTCCTCCTTCTCCTTCTCCTTCTCTTCAACTACAACCGCCTCCTCAACTCCTTTTACTTCGTCTTTCTCTTTGTCTTTCTCTTCAGCCACAAGCACCTCCTCAGCTTTCACCTTCTCTTCAACCACATCGTCAACTTTGGCATCATTCTCCGATGATAGTGACGGTGGCACAGGAGGCTCCTGAGGCGGTGAAGCGGCTGGAGGAGGAGGAGGAGGGTTAGAATCATTTTCGGCCATTTGGAAGAGAGTGAGAGTGAGAAAATTGGTTGGTTGGTTTTAGGTGAAGACAGACAGCTTTCGTTCTGTTCTGTTCTGTTTTTTTTTAAAAAAAACATTCATTGAATCGTTGGTCCGAATCCTATGCCACAGCACACACGTATGACACAAAGGTGGCCATTTCTTCCTGCACCTGCATAGGTAAAGGAAAAAGACTATTTTACCCCTAATTTGTTCCAATCTTGACAATTTTCTTTCTTTTTTTTACTAAAAGACAATATAAACAAGCATATTTTATTTTCAATTATCTTTTTATCTATCACTCTTCATCCTTTTCTTAATACCTCTCAAATAAAAGGGAAATAAGGACAGGATATTATAAATTAAATGCATTTAGTAGAGTAGAAATACGGAAGAAATGAAAAGGAACAACACTCCCTATAGGTTAAAGTATATACTGACTACATTTTTAAAAGCTATATTTTTTTAAAAAAATTAATATATTATATATTTTTTCCTGTTTCTTCTCTTCTCTGTTAAGTTTATTTTTATTGTATTTTTATTCACTATATTTCTTTTATCCCATCTTCTTCATCCTTTTCTCAGTGTTTTTTTTTTCCTTTTACCATTCACGTAAAGTGGACAAATTTTAAGGTTTAAATTCGAGGAAGAAAAAACAGTAAAGACATTCATTATTTATCATCTTATATTTATATTTATATTTTTTATATTTCTTGAGTCCAGATTGTCTTCTTAATATTAGTGTTGTCTTTTCATTATGTCTATATTAATATATTTCAAAGTCCTAATGTACTATAATTTGAAAACATATACTAATTTAATACATTAAAAAAAGTTAATATATTTTAAAATATTAAGGTATTGTATTTTGAGAACACAGCAAGAGAGACCACACAAAAAATCACCAAAGAATCCAAAGTGATATTGGATCAATATCTATTTTCTTACTGAATGTGAATAATTTTACAATATATATATATATGATTAAATTATAGTATAAGATTATTGTTAATGTTACCGAGAGGTGTATTCCATGAAAAAGAAACAGAAATTATCAAATGGGCTGGGCCATGGGCCTGACGTTAGAAGCGCAAGGTGGAAGTGAGTTTGTGTTAGCATGTGTGTAACGGTGTCTCTCCACCGTTGGAGAAGACATTCTAGTTACGCTGTTTTGCTTTGTCTCTTCAATCGTTGTATAAACTATAATCTATAATTATTCTGTCGCTGTATTTGTGGTACTGGAGATTAGAAACAATAAACAATTTGATTTGGCGTCAGTGTTGGTGATGGATTGCAAATCAAATTGCTGTTCACACATTCTTCCGCATCCAAGGTCTTTCTTTTATTATAGTTATATGAAGATAAATCTATGAATGTTAAAATCATATAGATTTACATATCATTAAATAATTTATACGTCATGTCCATGATAACACAGTTACGGTTTTCGCTTTATGGTGTTATTTTCTCTTATTCAGTCATTGTGATTAATTTAAGTCTCTGTTTCATTGGCATATTGCTGATTACTTCTACTTTCCAGACTCATAATATGATGCATTGTATTTGCTGGATATATAAATGTTTGGCTTTCTCATTGCGTTCTGTCTTGATTAATCCATTCTAAGCCATGAATGCTAATTACAAATTCGTCAAGAAGTTGTTTTTTGTTCATTGAATACATTACAAGAGCAAATCAAAACAAGCAATCCTAAGTTAAAAGGGTTTCAAGGATTGAATTAGGATAATTCCAAACTTACTGTGAGATTGAACTTGTGACACTCTACACTTATTACACTTATTTCGAGGAAAACCAAACCGAAGCCATTGTACGTGCATGTATGTTTGTTTCTGGGCTATTGATTCTTACGAGTGTGGTTGTCGTTGATGTTGATGTTTTTGTGTGGAAAATGAGGGTAATGTTTGATATTTATTGTTGTGTGAAACAGAAATAGAAGGTGATGGGAGTTTTCGCTTGGGAATGATCTGTGAGGATTGTGAAGATGGAGTGACATTGGAATTAAATTTGGGAGTGAGGTTGAGATTGAAAATCTAGTAAGAAAAGTGGAAACGAAAATAGTAGTTTTCTTGGCTGACATGAGTGCACGTGGCCACTGGATTTATGTATAATTGGCAGCCACAATAACAGAAAAAAAAAGAGGCCACTCACATAAATACCAATTGGCCCCACTCCGAATACTATATTTGATTTTTGAATATCAACCCAAAACCAAGTTAGCTGCGATGTATATGTAGCCTAACCTTGCTTGTCTTGGTTTGGTTTACGCATGAATGGCTCATTTACTGGCGAGTAATCCCAGCCCTTCACATAAAATTGTGTGCTCAAACTTGGGGTACGGTGCTGGAAGAGGATCCAAAAGTGATTCTTGCAGAGTGGGAAGGAAAAGGCGAGGAGGTGGTTTGGTGTTGCAATGCAGCAGCAGCACAAGCACAAGCACAAGCACCAGCAGTTCGCAATTGCCTTGTGTTGATCAGGATGTGAGGTTGCAGATAGAGAATGGTAGCAGTGGAAAGCTGAAGCAGCAGTTTGAGTATTTGGCGTGTGAATATGGATGGAGAGTAAGGAGGCTATTTGAAANCGCAGATGAGATAAGGAAGGCATCTGAGGTTCAGGCCGAAGCATTTCATGTTCCTGTCTCTATTTTCAACGACGTGTTCCTTCAATTTTTTCAGGTTCCCCTTCTTTTTTCTATTCAGACAAATCACTTTTTTTGTTGTATCAATGTTTAAAAGGAGTAAACAACTCTTGTTTTCGCCTTTTGAAAGGACACTTTCCACTAACTTTAATATTATATTTAAGGAGTATGAAATAATTGTAAATGAATTTTAAATTTGGTAGTATCATGAGAAATTACAGAAGCTTTCAATTCAACTATTGATCTGGTGAAGGTGAGCTTTATATTTTCTGATCAGGCACCCACCTCTTAATTATTCTGTGTGCTTTTTGCTGTCTTGCCTTGAACCAATAGGCGGAAGTGCTTTCAGGGCTCCTTTACAAGCTTAAAAACTCACCACCTAATAGGTAAATTTGTTCTTATCTTAACTAGTTTATGAATATTATTGTCATTAAATTGCTTGCTTAAACCTGTCATCACTGCACTACCTTTATTCTACTTGTCCTTTTTCAGAATACCAATAAAGATGGACCAAGAAATTAAGAGGATTGAGAGAGAATTTTTACGGGGATGGGGAAAGGAAGGGAGGAAGATTGCATGGGTTAAGTGGAACAACACTGTGAACCAAAAGAGTGTGGAGGTTTAGGAATTAAAGACTTCTATGTACGGGTTGACAGAAGAATTTGTTAGTCATATGTTCTTTACTTGCAATGTAGCATTGGGAGTGTGGAATATGTGTAATAAAAGGGTGGGTGTCAGCAACGTGTTTCATTTCATGCCATAATATCACTTTAGCCATTTTCATCTCTTTGGTTTAGGTACCAAACAAAATAGTGCATGGAAATGCATGTGGATGGCAGTAAGATGGGCAATATGGAGGTAGAGAAATAACATAATTTTTAGAAGTGGAATTGTAGATGCAATAGAAGTATTCACAGTAGCACAGCTGAAAACATGGGGTGGATTACTTGTAAATATCCAAAAACACAATATACCTACTTTGAGTGGTGTCTTATTCCCTTTTTATGCTTCAAATCTATAAGGTAACACAAATTAATGAGGGGTGTAGGTATAAAAGGTAATATTAGGGCTTAGAGCTTTTATTGCATTGTTTACCGTTTGTTTTGTATCCATGTGTATCTGCATCTTTTTAACTCAACTGCTATGTTTTATGGTTGTCTTTGAGCATTGTTTACCGTTTGTTTTGTATCCATGTGTATCTGCATCTTTTTAACTCAACTGCTATGTTTTATGGTTGTCTTTGAGGTGAAACTTATTAAACAAAGGATACCCTGCTATCAAGAGGAAAGTAAAAAGAATAATACAACAATATAAAAGAAGGAGGAGGGGAAGTTGGTAAACCAAGAATAGGCACATGGATGATGTTTGTCTTTGTTTACTTTTGTAATGATATTGGAAAATGCTCTTTTGAAATATGTATTAGTCAGGATAAATGATATGTATGATTAAATATGAGAGAGGGCTTAGATACAGAATGATAGTAAATATATCGGTTTGGTTAGCCCACTTATCCTACTTAATATATTTGTTTTGCTGTGCCAAAAAAATCAAATATGTGAACTTATAATATAAATCTACTTAAAAGGGGGAAAAAAAAAACTTTGATGCAGCAGGCAATAACCTTTCTTGTGTTCACCAATTTCTTAGTTATAAATGCTACAATGTGACAATAGATATCAACCACAACAATGGTCATGTGTCCGTCTGGTGTGTTCATGCTAAAGAGTATAGAAATTTCAGCAACTGTTCTGTGAAACGTTAGACAGTAATGTATGACTTGTTATTCAGGTATGCTTGTTTGGTAGCTGAGCCAGCAAAAGATGATCCAGATTCAGCAAAACAACTTGTGGGTGTCATAGATGTGACTGTCTTAAGAGACCGAAATGTGCTTCAACATCTTCCACCCGAAGCTGAAGAGTACCTCTACATATCAGGAATAGCCGTCTCCAAAATATTCAGGTGATTACACACAATTTCATAATCAGTACATTGATCTTCTTCGTATTGTTGTAAAGGTGTACTTATGAAACTAATTGATAGCACAGGAGGAGGAAAATAGCGACTGCACTGTTGAAAGCCTGCGACATGCTTTCCATTTTGTGGGGTTTTGAGTTTCTTGCCCTTCGAGCCTATGAAGAAGATCTAGGTGCTCGCAAATTGTATACAAATGCTGGGTACCAAGTCGTGTCTCGAGATCCACCGTGGACAAGTAATTGGATTGGAAAGAAATGTCGTGTTCTTATGATCAAAAGAACTAGTTTGCCTAAGTAGCCTAATTTAGAGTAGAATTCTTAAGACAGACATCTAAACAAAATAACTGTGATCAAGGTATATAGTATGTGCTAGTGTGATTTGTTCTTTGTTTCTCATACTTCGAATACCCCTTTTTCTTAATTTAACCAATACCCTGCGTTTGATGTTTGTCTCAAAGATCCTTCACCTCGACACACCCTATTAATCTATTCCTTCAAATAGAAAAAACACCCTTTCAACTATTTTCACCATCCCTTGCTTTATGAGAACTCTCGTGAATCTCACTGGTTTTAAAATCTAATCACAAATTAAATCTTCAAAACCTACATGCCCATTCATAGACAAAATCAACACATAAAACTCGTTAATTTTGCATTTCGAGTGTCAAGCTTTGGACCTGGTTTCTGCTCGTCATATGAGAAATATGAGATCAGAAAGGTTTTTGTAGCACATGAACACTGGATAAGGATCCATAAACATGAAAACTAACTAATAATTGCTAGAAATTAATGAGCTTCATAAGAGAATTTATGAAAAATAAGTTTTTATCGTGTAGCAAGCTTAAGCAAACAAGTACTAATTCAGCCACGAGAAAAGGAAAGGAGAAAACAAGTTCATTTCAAAGCGGATTCGTCATTTTAACCGTTTCCTTAAAAAGCTCAAGAACTAATTAGGACACGAGAAAAAGTTGCCTGATAAATCATCCCGTCATATAAAAACCAATCCGAGAGTGGCAAAAGACAACAAATATTAACTTAAAATCCTTACAAGCATACAATACGCGCAGTTATTCATTATCATATGATCTTTACAAAAACCTCGTCCAGATATTTAGAAACTACAAATTCAACACCTCAAAGTAAACTGTATCTATGGTTCCACAATGATTTTTCCAGTAGCATGGCCATCAATACTCTTAGCCCAAGCATCTTCAGCTTTGCTCAAAGGAAACTTGGAGTCAATAACAGACTTAAGTTTCCCATCCTTCAGTAATTGGACTAGATGTTCCAGGCCCTCACGCTGGACAGTTACAACAAATGGCACCAGCCGCTTCTTGGCAAAAGTAACTTTCTTCAGAGCAGCAGTCCACAACGAACTTGCATTAGGTGTTAAATCAACTACAACGCCCTTTTCAGCCAAATTAGGCTCAAAAGTTGACCAAGGTATTCCTGTCGTACAGTGTATGACTGCATCATATTTTCTACCAGATGGACTCTTGAGTGCTGCCCCCTCCGGAGTCCTGTAGTCAAGAACCTCATCGGCACCTAAGCCCTTAACAAACTCAATGTTGCGAGCCCCACAAGTGGCTGTAACATGGGTGTTCCCTAGCTTTGCTAGTTGAACAGCATAGTGACCCACACCACCTGAAGCAGCAGTTACTAAAATGTTCTTGGGCTGGCCAGTTCCATCAAGCTTGACTTCTGCAATTTGAATGAGAGCATCACGAGCTGTGAGTGCGGCAATAGGTAATGCTGCAGCTTCAGCAGCTGAGACTTCAGGTGGTCTGGAAGCTGTTAAGCTCTCACTAGCCACAGCAAACTCAGCCAGTCCACCTCCATACTGACATTCAACAAATACAACACAAAATGGGTGTAAGGCAGTTGCCATTAGCATATGAATTTGGAAAGATTCTTTAACTTGGAACAAGTTCAGGTGCAGCATGCCATTTATTTCACACTAGAATTTATCTAGCACTTTCATATATTCTTTACTAGTTTCTTTAGACAAGCAATACACCTTCCTTCAAGGGGCAATAAGTTTTTCAAACAAAAAGAAAAACATTAGAAGTAGTAGACTATTACATGACTAAATAAGGATGACCTTTGGCGTGATGTGGTGTCTTGATATTATTATATAATAATTAAGAAAGTGTTACTGGTCAAGTAAGCGATAAACATGTTTTGTACCTAAAAACATCTCCATCTGATTTTTGGGAGTTTCACTGCATTACATCACACTTAAGATCATTTTACAATTTTTACTCCAACACAAGGGTCTTACACAATATCGTTAATGTTTTATTTAATTGTTGGTAGAAATATATATTCCCAAAACAAAAAAATATATATTTTTTTATTCTGATGAAAGACCCTTATTCTTATTTCTTATTTCTTATATCATCTCAGCATATTGCAACAAAGACGTCTTATAAGAACCAATTCTTAATTCTTAATTTTATAAACCCGTGCTCTAAGACAAACACAATGCCTATGATTATGTTTTGGTAGCTGTAATTTTGAAATAGAAAAAAATATAAGAGCATGAATAGTGAGTATCTTGCATAACAACTACTATGGCGAGATTCTCTACTTCTCCCTTTGCCAACAAAGATGTTCGTGAAACAGCGAATTAGGATGGTGGTAGTTCAAAAAAAAAAAAAAAAGCATTCCCTCCTTCTTAATGAGATTAATAGTGTTGCAATTAGCAGCTGAAATGGGGGAGGAGTAAAAGAAAAAGAGAATTGAATTACTTGATGAGTGAGTTTAGCAAGGACTTTGTCTCCCACTTTGAAATCTTTAACTTGCGGTCCGATCTCAACGATTTCTCCAGCGACATCAGTGCCTGACAGTGGGATGATGAAAAAATAATGATAATTATTTATGATTATGAATAGTTACGAAAAAAGAAAAAGTGAACGAATGAATGAATGGAAGGATACAAGGAATGTGGGGAAAGGTTCTGGGTAAAAATAGAGCGCGCAGAACACCCGTCTGAATCTTCCAATCAATGGGGTTTATGCTGACTGCTTCCAATTTCAGCAAAACCTCACTTGTCTTGGGAGTGGGAACGCCAACTTGAACGTGCTGAAAATGGAAATGGAGAAATTAGGTTAAATTGAAAGGAATTGAATGGAATAGAACAGAAAGAGAGGAAAGAGCAAACCTTCAGGCCGGCGGGGCCTCCGCCATAGGCGTCGTACTGAAGCGCGTTCATGAGATTGGGAGTGGTTGTTGTCGTGGCTGTTGTCATCTCTTCTTTCCTCCTTACTCTTGCTATCTTACACGTTACAACTTCAAATTTTTTTTTTATTATTATTGCAATTCATTTATAATTATTTATTTAAAGTATTTGGGTTTAGTGCAGGCCTACATACAAGGCATTAACATAGTTATGCTCATATGTATATTTTGTAGTTTTATAAAAATAAATAAAAATAATATATATATACATATATATTTACTTTTTGTAGTGATATAGATGTGTATATATTATCAAACTTCAGGATAAAAGGAGTCCTTAATGTTGTAAAATATTATTATTTTATTGTAACAGTTGTGTAACGTCCACGTTCATTTGAATTCAATTGAATATTATATTATGTTTGGTTTTAAGACGTTGGCTAACGTTCATAATGCAACGGTCCTAATTTTGCAACGGTCCTTTTTTCATCTTTATAAATATAACATCCATTTCAAAGCACAAGCACCAGCAGCTCGCAATTGCCTTGTATTGATCAGGATGTGAGGTTGCTGATAGAGAATGGTAGCAGTGGAAAGCTGAAGCAGCAGTTTGAGTATTTGGCGTGTGAATATGGATGGAGAGTACGGAGGCTATTTGAAAGCGCAGATGAGATAAGGAAGGCATCTGAGTTTCAGGCGGAAGCATTTCATGTTCCTGTCTCTATTTTCAACGACGTGTTCCTTCAATTCTTTCAGGTTCCCTTCTTTTTTCTAATCAGACAAATCACTTTTTTATTTGTATCAATTTTTAAAAGGAGTAAAACACTCTTGTTTTCACATTTTGAAAGGACACTTTCCACTAACTTTAAGGAGTATGAAATAATTGTAAATGAATTTGAAATTTGGTAGTATCATGAGACATTACAGAAGCTTTCAATTCAACTATTGATTTGTGTGAAGGTGAGCTTTATATTTTCTGATCAGGCACCCACCTCTTAGTTATTCTGTGTGCTTTTTGCTGTCTTGCCTTGAACCAATAGGCGGAAGTGCTTTCGGAACTCCTTTACAAGCTTAAAAACTCACCACCTAATAGTAAATTTGTTATTTTCTTAACAAGTTTATGAATATTATTGTCATTAAATTGCTTGCTTAAACTGTCATCACTGCACTACCTTTATTCTACTTGTCCTTTTTCATAATACCAATAAAGGTGGACCAATAAATTAAGAGGATTGAGAGAGAGCTTTTAAGGGGATGGGAAAGGAAAGGGAGGAAGATAGATTGCATGGGTTAAGTGGAACAACATTGCGAACCAAAAGAGTGTGGAGTTTTAGGTTGTTTAATATTGCACTACTAGGAAAATGGAAATGGAGGGTTGGAACAAAATGTGAAGGACGAAAGCCCTTTTAGACTCCAAATATGGTTCATGGAGAAGTCTTGAGTATTGATAACAAGTTTGAGTCATGTTGGTGGGAAGAGATCTTAGGAAGACAATTAGCAGAGGAGAATGGGGAAGTGGTTCGAGGATAATGTAGAATGGAAGATAGGAAATGACAATAGCATTAGATTTTGGATTGATAGGTGGTTGGGTCATGAACCACTATATGAAACATATCCAAGGCTATATGCAAATTCAACAAAAATACAAGCAACAATCGGAGAGATGAATGAAACAATAGTTTTTTATAAGTTCTGGAAAGTTAAGGCCCTTCCATTTTGCTTAGAAAGTGATTTTGAACAAAGTTGCAACAAAGGAAAATTTGGGGAATAGGGGTATAAATATAAGTAATAGATTATGTACTATATGCGGGTTGGTAGAAGAATCTGTTAATCATATGTTCTTCACTTGCAATGTGGCATTGGGGGTGTGGAATGAATATGTCTAATAAATGGGTGGGTGTCCGCAACGTGTTTCATTTCATGCCAGAATATCACTTTAGCCATTTTCATCTCTTAGGTTTAGGTACCAAACAAAATAGTGCATGGAAATGCATGTGGATGACAGTAGTATGAGCAATATGGAAGTAGAGAAATAACATAATTTTTAGAAGTAATGCAATAGAAGTATTCATTATAGCACAACTGAAAACATATTACTTGTAAATATCCAAAAACAGAATATACTTTGAGTGATGTCTTAATCCCTTTTTTATGCTTAAAATCTATATAAGGTAACACAAATTAATGAGGGGTGTAGGCATACAAGGCTTAAAGGCACTGTTTACAGTTTGTTTTGTATCCATGTGTATGTTTTATGGCTGTTTTTGAGGTGAAACTGGTTGCACAATATCAAAGATACCCTGCTACCATGAGGAAAGTAAAAAGAATATAATACAGCAATATAAATGATAAACCAAGAATAGGTGTTTGTCTTTGTTTCCTTGTATTGATAATGGAAAATGCTCTTTTGAAATATGTATGATTTAGGGAGGCTTAGATACAGAATAATAGTACATATATGTAAATTTCACTTATAAATGCCATAATAAATGCCACAATGCTTAGATGGTCATGTGTCCGTCTGGTGTGTTCATGCTAAAGAGTATAAAAATTTCAGCAAACGTTAGACAGTAATGTGTATGACTTGTTATTCAGGTATGCTTGTTTGGTAGCCGAGCCAGCAAAAGATGATCCGGATTCAGCAAAACAACTGTCTTAAGAGACCATCTTCCACCTGAAGCTGAAGAGTACCTCTACACACAATTTCATAATCAGTACATTGATCTTCTTCGTGTTGTTGTAAAGGTGTACTTATGAAACTAATTGATAGCACAGGAGGAGGAAAACAGCGACTGCACTGTTGAAAGCATGCGACATGCTTTCCATTTTGTGGGGTTTTGAGTTTCTTGCCCTTCTTCGAGCCTATGAATAAGATCTAGGTGCTCGCAAATTGTACACAAATGCTGGGTACACAAGTTGTGTCTCGAGATCCACCGTGGACAAGTAATTGGATTGGAAAGAAATGTCGTGTTCTTATGATCAAAAAACTAGTGTGCCTAAGTAGCCTAATTTAGAGTAGAATTCTTAAGACATAACATCTAAACAATAGCCCGCGTTTGATGTCTGCCTCAAAGATCCTTCACCTCGACACACCCTGTTAATTTATTCCTTCAAATAGAAAAAACATTTATTCCTTCAAATAGAAAAAACAATCTTTCAACTAGAGTAATAATACATTCCCACGCAATAATACATTGACATGCTCCACGTCAGCGTTTTGAAAAAAAATTTGCAAACTGAGTAAGGGTAAAAGAGGAAAAAATTGCAAAACCCTTCCACGTCACGTTCTTCTCCGTTCTTCGTTGGCGTCTTTGATTTCCATTTTTGATTTTGAGCTTGTTCAATCAGTGGTTGTGGAACTTTTTGGTGGATGTGTGTCGCTCCCAATCAGTGAGTGTGAAGGTTTTTGTGGATGTGAAGTTGAGGGGTTTTGCATCTTCGTGCCACTGCATGTGAAGTGTAGGGATTTTGCATTTCTCATAAGTGACTTTGAGGTAGGAGAGTTAATCCCTTGACCTTAAGATGAATGTTGTTTTGAAGTTAATATTAATTGAAGTTAAATGTTTTTCTTTATAAATTTGGGGTTTTTTTGTTCTGTTCGATGCTCGTTGTGGCTCGTGATCGTGATTGGTGTCATTACATTGTTTGGTTTATTTTAATGTCTTTATGAAATTTGGACCCTGTCAACTATAGGATTACTCACTAAGAATTTTCAAAAAATAGGTGTTCTAAATATTTTTCATGTAATTACTCACTGTAGGATGGGCAAGTAGTTGTAGATATTGTCCTCAACCTAAAAAATAAAAAATAGAACATTAATTCATATAAAATCTACACAATG
Source organism: Vigna radiata var. radiata (assembly GCF_000741045.1). NCBI lineage: Eukaryota > Viridiplantae > Streptophyta > Magnoliopsida > Fabales > Fabaceae > Vigna > Vigna radiata. Next base: position 285,236 of record NC_028352.1, read on the forward strand.
AACTCTGTCTTAACTTCTCCTTATCTTTCTGATGAAGTTTTCTTTCATTGTCACTGAATTGTAATTGTTTATCTGTCAATTTTGATCTAATTCTCAATTAATTTTACGAGGTTTCTTTAATTTTGATTGTCATACTGCAATTTTTGTAATAAATTAATAAATAAACGTCTTTTAAAATTAAAATACATGTTTCTTAGATCCCTTATAACCAAGAGGACCAAGAGGGTCTATCATCAGAAATAAATGTCTATCATCAGAAACCAAGAGAGTCACGATCATTATTGAAACTCACGTGTTAACGACTTAAAATTTTATATTTCAACTCTATAACAGAATAAATGAAATAACAATATAATCAATACTAGATGCAATGGCCGTGATATATGCATTATTTTTTGAGTTTAATAAGACATGATAAAGTATTTTTACAACAACACTTAATCTACATCCACGGACATCTAATATACTTGGCTATTATTGCTTTATAGAGTGTTTATATTAGTATGTGCATATTAGTGTCAAAATACTATGTACATCATTATTATGAAATTTGAAGTATATATACATGTTTGTTAGAAATTAATATTATTGGATTTCAGCACAAGCATTCCTTAATATATATATTATATAACACGTGTTTAATAATATATAATTTATACTTTTAAAGGTAGTTTTAATATTTAATTTAAAATATTCTTAGTTTAAACTGTGAATGGAAAAGTTAATTACATATAATTTAGTTTAAACTATGAATGGAAAAAAAAAAAAAGTAAGAAAGGTTAATATTAAATAAATGTAAAAATATTAAATGTGTGAAAGTATGATTTTTCTAATTTTAATTTAAAGAACTTGAAGTAGCACAAACAACCGCATTAAATAAGCATCACATCATTGGCCTCTGCAGGAGGAAAACTGGATCTAGAAGAAGAAATATCTTCCCATTGACTTCACCACGGATGTGATGGAGTGATAAACACAACAATGAATTCACACATTATTAATAATTGAGTACAACAAATATCAACAAATATCATACAGCCAGAGCTTTTAACTTACACAAACATTGTCAAGATAAAAATGCAGAAATTACATGATTACAACAGCTCCAAGCAAAGTAGCCATTAGCCAATAAACTATGGCTCCACAATGATTTTTCCAGTGGCATGGCCATCAATGCTCTTAGCCCAAGCATCTTCGGCTTTGCTCAAAGGAAACCTGGAATCAATAACAGACTTGAGTTTCCCATCCTTCAATAACTGAAGTAGATTGTCCAGGCCCTCACGCTTGACATCTACAAAAAATGGCACCAGCCGCTTCTTCGAAAAAGTAACTTTCTTAAGTGCAGCAGTCAGAAATGAAGATGGATTAGGAGTTAAATCAACCACCACCGCCTTTTCAGTCAAATTAGCATCAAAAGTCGACCAAGGTATTCCAGTTGTGCAGTTTATGACTGCATCATATTTCCTACCAGATGGACTCTTGAGCGCTGCCCCCTCCGGCGTCCTGTAGTCAAGAACCTCGTCAGCACCTAAGCCCTTAACAAACTCAATGTTCCGAGCCCCACAAGTCGCTGTGACATGGTTGTTCCCTAGTTTTGCCAGTTGAACAGCATAGTGACCTACACCACCTGAAGCAGCAGTTACCAGAACGTTCTTAGGCTCACCAGTCCCATCAAGCTTGACTCCCGCAATTTGAGCGAGGGCATCACGAGCTGTGAGCCCGGCAATAGGTAACGCTGCAGCTTCAGCAGCCGAGACTTCAGGTGGCCTCAAAGCTGTTAAGCTCTCACTAGCCACAGCAAACTCAGCCAATCCACCTCCATACTGTCATGTCGTAATTCACCACACACAACACAGAATCAATACCACATACACAAGCGAATATATTTTTTAAATTAATTAGAACAAGTACAGTTGCGACATCGCATTTATTTAGCTCGAAATAATTTGAATTTGACAGTGTCACCATCATACTATGATTTAGTTTTGAAGGGATGGATTCAAAAAAGGCGATTGTTAGACGATTTAGGGATTCGCAAAATTACTCGAGTAGAGAGTCTGGAAAGGACTTTGTCTCCAACTTTGAAATCGTTGACTTGTGGTCCGATCTGAACCACCTCTCCGGCGATATCGGTGCCTGTAAGAAAAAAAAAATTGTAAAAGGTGAATAGCAGAAAGGAAGGAAGAGAGGGTGAAAAGTTGGATGAGAAAAGATGAATACAAGGTGTATGAGGAAAGTTTCCGGGGACAAATAAAGGTCTCATAACACCCTTCTGAATCTTCCAATCGACTGGATTGATGCTAACAGCTTCCACTTTCACCAAAACCTCCTTCTTCTTTGGACTGGGAACTCCAATTTTAACGTGCTGCTTACAACACAATATGCAAATTAATTAATCACGATTATTCGAATTAAACAGAAGTAACATACTTAATTAATAGCAACAGAAGAACCTTCAAGCCACCGGGACCTCCTCCATACTTCTCGTACTGAATCGCATTCATCACATTCTCTGCCATCTCTTCTCTTTTCTTCTCTCGTGCTGTTTTCTCTTTATCTCCATCCACCATTTATATTCTTCTTCTGATATTTATTAATCCATTTAAAAAATGTTAATTTTTATTTTAAAAACAACATTTTACCTTTTTATTTATGCCATTGACAAATCATGTTCTTCCTCGATTTCGGCTCAAAGTTTCAAACGTAAACGTGGCATGTGCTTATGCCATGTATATTCATTGTTTATATTTTTATTATTAAATATTAATAAATTATAAGGTTGCTTTTCCCACACGTGACCACTGACCAGAATGGTCTTATGTAAACAGAATAGTAGTAGTCCTTGTCCTCGTGGATAAGAAATTTCAATATATATGAACAACAAGAATAGTCTTTCGATGTTTCTATAAATAAAATTTTAATTTAATTTTTTAACTTGGGAAATCTTTATGACATTAATGGTGATAGTTTCTACTATTAGAGTAATAAAAATAGTATAATACTCACATCGATAAAACTAAAAGAAATATTACTGTTTTTGACATATGAGTGTTTCTCTTGCATCTATTTAACAACTATGTATAATAATAAAATATTAACATTTAAGTTAGTATTTTATTAACAATTTATTTTAAGAGATACATTAGTTGAGAGAAAAAATTTACCTATAGTATTTATTTATTGATAGTAGTTTTTATTGAACTTTTATTGTTCTGATTAAAAAGAACTCAATCACGACTTAATTACAATTCAGTGTTTATCTATTTATAATGTTTTTTTTTCTCATTGAGCATTTATTGTTCATTAAAAAAACTCAGTCATAACTTAATCACAATTTAGTGTTGTTTTTCGAATGAATTTTCAGTTAATTTATGGCTGTTTTTTTAGTGAACTTTTTATGTTGGTTATGCGAGAATATTAATTTGATTTCTTTAATTTTTAGTAATAAAAAGTCTAAATAAAATTATTTATTTTTTTATGTAAGAATAAAAAATAATTTAACATAAATATATAAGTATTGTTTGGTTTAGATGTTATAGCAGAAGTTAATGGGTGAAATGAGATTAAGGTAATTAATATAAAATAAATAAATAAAGAGGGGAAAATATATTATAATAATTATGGTGATAGAGTAAAATAGAGAGATACATACATGAGATATAGAGCGAGGTGAGGTGAGGTGAGGTGAAGGAGGGGATGCGAGGAGCGTGAAGTGTGAGACCGAGAAAATGATGGCGGCAACGGTGCCTGTGCGGTGGCAACCACCGAGCGTTAGGTTTAGGGCTGAGTCTGTGGTGAAGAGGAGAGGGAGGGTGACAATGAAAGCCTTTGGTAATGGAAATGGAAAGGGTAAGGGCAGGGGAGACATGGATAGGGTTTGGAGGGAGGCATGGAGAAGTGCCAACGATGGCTTTGAGCGCTTCGTCTTCGAAGCCAGGAAGACCGCCGAACGCATCGACCGCCGCTATTCCCTTTCACGCCGTCTCTCTTCCGTCGCCAGGGCCGCCGCCGACAGAGCCCGAGAGATTGATCGTGAATTTGAGATTGGACAGCGCTACCGCACTTTCAGCATCGATTTCCAAAGGAACTGGCCCAAGGTCAGTGTGTGTATGTTTTTGTATTTTGGTGTGATGGATGAATGTGATTATGTGGTTGATTTGATTGTGATTTTACACCGGTGCAGTACAGGAAGCAGCTCAACGACTTTCTCGATAGTCCTATCGGGAAGAGTTTCGCTGTAAGTAAATCCACGCTTCTTTCTATCAGTATATAACACAACAATATTTTATTTCACACTTAATTTCGACTGGTTATCACTGCTCAGACGCTTTTCTTCATCTGGTTCGCACTCTCTGGTTGGCTTTTTCGCATTCTGATAATCGCAACATGGGTACTTCCATTTGCTGGGCCTCTTCTCATTGGAACCTTGGCCAACACCTTAGTTATCAAGGTACCCATACCATCCCATTATTCTCAATCTCTGCTACTTTATGTGATACTCAAATTTAAATTCAAATTCAAACTGGACAGGGATCCTGTCCGGCTTGCAAGATGCAGTTTACTGGCTACAAGAACCAAGTAATTCGATGTACAGGCTGTGGAAACATCGTGTGGCAGCCTAAAGGCGGTAGCGGGGATTTCTTTTCAAGAGGGGCAGGTGGTAGAACCAATTCAAGATCAGATCCTGACATTATTGATGTCGACTTCGAGGAGAAGTGAAGCTACCATCAATCCATTTGGCTCTGTTAAACGTAGTATTCTTTCTTTCTGTGTTAGCACCTTTCTCTACAATTCTACTTTGTTGTTCTTACATACCAAGTTAGTTCACATTTATGCACCTGTAAATTCTTTTATCTTCATGTTATGAGTACAAGAAATGGGATACCAAACAAAAGGAAACGGGAAACGAAAAGAATAAAAGAAACACTTTCTTGGGGAACTATACCTTCTCGTTATCTCTGCAGAAAACAGTATTTGGTTAGGTAAGCTAGGTAGAATCATTTTTGCGTCAAACTCTTAGGATTAGCGATCGTCACTCACTTCATAGATGAAAGCGTAAATCAGTTGGACCTGGTGCACCTTGAGGATTTTAGATATTTGTGATGAATGTTATCTCTTACAAACCACTAGTATTTCTCTACTATTTCTGTAAATTTGGATATCTTTCACATGTTTTAGTTTCCCGTGTATCTCTCTATCTTTAATGTGTTTAAAAACAACACATTAAAGATGTTATGGTCAATATAAAAGGATCAAGGGGGGGTGTTTAAAATTTCCAATTTCGTTTCTCTCGAAAGTGTATTATGCACAAACGGATCTCTCTCCTGTTACATTCTTTTTCATTTTTAATCAATGCTACATGAAAATGAATTATCTCCTTATAACTACCTAATTGACAAAATTGAAACAATGTTTATTCAGCTTCTTTAACTACCACCAGGGAATATGGAGTTTTATACTAAGTTACCAATCATCGTTCAGAAGGAAATTTCTTTTACTTCCTCTAATATTTTGTTATTCCATATATATGTTGGAAAGAGTCTGTCTAATTCAACACTACACAAGCCAGCTATATGAAGCAACCCTATGATGCAGATCCGTCCACTATACATTCTTTCGCCAAATTACACAATCTCGATTACATTGAGTAGAGTCGGTAACCGCAAGTTGAGATGGATGTTAATATCATATGAACATGTACAATTGAATCGCAGAGCAGGTAACCTTGAGGGATTCACCAGCAGCCATGCATTTAGTAATTAGGTGCAGTGTGCTTCTGCAGAACCTTCTTAGCTTTGCTCGAGAAGCTTCGGACCATAACCTTGTCCGAGAAAGTTAACGGAAGATCTTCCTCTATGGTGTCTCTTGGTTCATACCAGCCAACAGAGGTACTCTCTTGTTTTGATTTGTCCATGCTAGATACGATTGACAAATCGGGATCTTCTATTATATCTTGATCTTCTGGTGTATCTCGATACAGGTGTTTTAATATAAAAAGTGCGGTATCATAGTCCCGCCAATAGTTTCTGTAAACCAGAAAGAAAGATTAAACACGGCTGAAGTAAAAGTAAATTCTCATGTAGTTGAAAAATTGAAATTCCAGGGCAAATTCCCTCGATAAATCTTACACTAACCATGTATCCTCCTCCATCTTTTTCTGGCATGTTAAGTAATGGATAGGCTTCTTTAAGTACATTACAGATTCATAATTATCTAATAATATTGCCTTATTGCATAACGAGGGAGGAAAATTCATTGAAACCAGACGAGAATGCAGAGAATATTAAACATCCAAGTATACTGAGCAAAAACAGATCGAAACAGGAACCAGACTTAACAAATGCAGCAAAAAATATGATGAGAAACAGACTCAAAATATAGGACCTGAATTATTTCAGTCACCACATTGCATTTGATTTGATTGACAGTTTAACATGTGACTCCGATCCAACAATTGCGACATCAACCAGGCAACTGGATAAAGAAAACTTATGCTACTCAGAACAGTCATAAGTTGTGATTTCTGTTTAATTGCATTTTATTAGTTTTATAGGTTTAAATACTAATTTAATTCTTATTTTTGTTGAATTTTTTCAATTTAGTCTTTTTTTTCCCCTTACATCCCAAGTTTTTCAATTTAGTTTTCTTAGGTAAGACCGTTTAAATAGAACATAATGAATAGCGTGGCACAGTTTGTCTGCCGTGGTCCATTTTATTTGATGTAGAGGACGCTTCATTTTCTTCAACACCCCGTATCCTCACATAAGCTTCCAGTATTTTTCTTCCTCCAACTAACATACCATCTTTCATCAAAACCTCCACTCTGCACGTTCTTTTATCATCACTGCACCTCCCGCAAGAAAACCAATCTCTCGTGCAACCTTCACCATCATCTTCTTCCTCCCATCCATTCCAAACCACCATCAAACAACATTAATCTTGATCATACAATCACGTTCAACATCAGAACCTAGAGTGAGAAATGGAGAAACTAATGATGTGAGATGGTCCTCTGCTGCCCAACACTCACTTTTTTCTTTCCACCCCAATGCGAGGTACACACCAGGAGCATACCTCTTCCCTAACTCTTATCCCACACATAACTTCTTCTTCCAGGACCATGAAGCCATCCTGCTACTCCCCTCACAACCCTCATTTCTTCCGTCTCTTTTCCCCTATATCCCTCCCCACCCATCCTCATCATAACCCATCTGATTCTCACTTCCATTCACTCTTGAAGAGGCACAATGGAACACTAGTCACACCCAACACACATCACGCCTTCTTCTTCATCATCTCCATTTCTTCCATCAGAGGTGCAACCCATAGCTTCCAGACACAGGCAAGACTCTGATGAGCTCCAACCATCGATGGCATAGATGATAGACTCGGTTGTGGCCACCACTACCATGCGTTGACCATTCCTCTTCTGCAATAGCCATCGCGATCACCTCCTTGCTGTACCTCACCTTGGGTTCGAACTGCAGTGCGCTTTCCCTCACTCCGATTTGCCTTACATCACCACATCCACTGAGAAGAGCCACCATCCCTCAACTCCCTGTAACCTATCCACATTAGCCATTGGACATTCTTCCATTTTCCCCAATTTCTTCTCCACCCTAGCCCACTGGCTGTTTCCTTTATTCACCGATTCACTACAATTCCTTCGAGATCGGAGCTCGCATTCCACTCGTCATTGTGGTTGTCAAAACCAAAATCGTGGGTGTAGGAGGTTCTGCCACGGTCACAAACCATATTTCCCTCTATTTTGACTTAAAACTAAAAATCCATATCACATTAAATAAACAAGACACATCAGATAAAACAGGTCACATCAAATGAACTGGGCCACCATGTACACCATGCTGTTAACTATTTAAACAACGTTACTAAAAAAGACTAAACTAACAAAAATTAATGAAAATTAAGATTTAATTGACAAAAAAATAAATAGTACCAAATTAAACAAACTCAACAAAAATAGGACTAAGTATTTAAGTCTAGTTTTATATGAATAAAAAATTTCCTGAGGAACGCTGTTTCTAAACACATATTTTCTTAAATTTAAAATTTTAAATATAGTAGAAGGATGGACCTCCACGGAAGAGCACTAGAAAGAACAACCGTATGCAACCATACTATAATAAGCTAAGAGATTGTTTCGACGACTAAAATCGGCGGCCACAAGGTAGAACAAGATAGGATGTTTGGTTGTGCATCCAATACAATATTTGGGCATTCCTATTCATTTTGGGATGGACATTCCGAAATGTAAAATATACATTATGGAAAACCATTCTGGAATGAATGAGGTGTCCAAAAATGTCATTGGAGTTAAAAAAGAAAAGGCTCACAAGACAAGTATTAAATTTTAAAAGAAAAATACCAGCTCAACTGGTGATAGAATATACCCAATTGCCTTATTCACTCCAGTTCTAATATAACTACAACTCTACAAGAATATCATAGTCATAAACACACTTACGTATGTGCTCCAATCGCTTGCAGATATGGATGCTCAAAGGTCTTGTCCTGCATACAATTTATGAAGAAAAAGTGAAATTGATAACAGATAAACGCCATATCGGACAGAAAACTAGATGAAAGAAACCAAAAGCAGTCATTATTCGGAAAGAACCGTAAAGTAATCCCATTCCCTTTCAAACATGTTCCTGTTAAATTATTTTGATTCCAAAATTTCAACTTTTAACGTCTTGGTACTTGAGATATTTTTCATGGAAATATCAAGATCTCCTTGAAAAGAAGCAAAGCACTTTACAACCAGAAAGGAGTATGGTAGGGGAATGATTGAAATATGAGATATACAATACTTCAACACTTTTGTTTCACCAGGCCCCTGGTACTGTGACGCGAGGTATCTGACTTCTAGGGTTTGCATCCACAGAGCCAAAGCATTTATTTAACCAATTGACAGAAGGGCCCTCACTCAATACAAGGTCTGGTCATTACATTGACTTATCTGTAGGCAATTTTGACTTATCCTGGAAAAGGAATGCTCGATAGTACATATAGCCAAGGACACGATGGAGACTTCATTTACACCGAAGAGTTTATAAATCAGTTGTGTTGTATGTTCTCATTTTGCACCATACTAGAGACACAAGATCGCAGTAGCTAATAAGAACAACTTCTTACCTGAAGCATGTGATCAATCCGACCACTCTTGCTTCCTGTTAACCTCTCTATCATGAAAGATCCATATGATGTCTCTTCTTCCTCTTCCGAACTCTCCCCTTCAATACAAAAAGGCAATAATTTGAACAAAAATACAAGAAAACCATTGTCACATAGATGTTGCAGCATCAAGAAAAATAAATAGTTAGACAGGTTGGTTCTCCTCTAAATTGACGAGCTGCACTTCGGAGAGTAAAACCAGTTAGAACCACGATGGAAAAATTAGCAGTTGAAATTGTGATTAAGTACGTGTACACACATAACAAATTAGCAGTTTCAACCATTGGTTATTCAATTAACAATTATAACCCTACACTTAATCTCATAAGGCACACCACACCCATTAGTGAAGTAAATTCCTTTGATAAACAGAAGACTGTTATAGTTGCAAAATTAGCATCAAACACAACCTTTTTGGAACTGCTATTGATTTTGAAAACACAAACTTCATAATCAAAACCATGCATGAAAATATATCTCTACACTAGGATCTAATCCCACAAGCATTGGATGAAATGTCAGTCTGAGCTCATCTAAGATCATAGTTTAAGACTTAGTATGAAAATTTGGCAAGCAGGCCCCTTGAGTTTTAAAAAATGAGTTCAGTACTATTCTCCAGGATTATTAACAGATTACAATACAGTCCTAAAGACTTCAACACCTTTTATTTTGATTGCGTTTAATATTTCATTTTTTTGAAGGGGACATTTCTTATCTTAAGTCAATTGCAGCGAGGCTAGACATTGGAAAAACATTTAAAGCTAAATAATAAAACCATTCAAATACTTGTCCAAAGAAAAATCCTTCTAAGTTGACCACAAGTGGAAAGCCACAAGGATTACAATCTCCCTTTTAACATCCATTAAAGCAGTGGCTCTAAAAGGGATAGAATTCTAAATATCATGAATATGAAATTCATAAAAAAAGGTTATTAAACAAAAATGAACATAGATGACTATGTTACCTTCTGAGTTATCAAATTTCCTCGACTGGCACAATGTGATTACCTTATCCTGCTTAGAGAACAGAAATTATAATCATTACCATGCTCAAGACTAGAAAAAAAAAAAAAATATCAAAGATCGTGTTTATTATGTTCAGTCTGGAAGACTTATTATAAGTTACGTGTATCTTTTGTTTCAATTATGCATGTTAGAGAAGAATATTACACTGTGTTTTCTGTACATAATAATTAGAGCTTGTAACAAAACTTTAACTAAGCTTAGATTATTGGTACATTTCTATTTCCAACAAGAATTGCTAACCTCATAATGAAAAACCAGAGTCCTAAACACCACTGCAAAGCAAGCAACTTATAAAGCAATAAAAAATAAACAATTAATGATCATCCACTACTTATGTTCTAACGTTTCTTATCGTTTCACCCTTCATTTCCTACACTGCAGCTAAAGGGGATAACTATTGCTACTTTTTATGTACTCGTGTTAAAATCCTTTCATTCTTTATTAATGACAACTACAATAACGACCATCCATATGCACTTCTTGAGCAAGTCAAATGAAATATCAAAAGCCAAAGTGTAATGATAGAATATTCTAAAAGACATTTTACTTTATTAAGAAGAAAATTGGATTAATTGTAACACGAGAGAATAATAAAAAATTAACGTGCAATTATAATTGAAACATATTCTTTTCGCTTAACCTTTAAACTTTTGTCATCTCTTAGTTATTTTTCTGTACAAAAAAGAGGAGCTCACCCTTGCAGAAATCATATAATTCTTTACTGAGTGAGTTCGAACTGCTAAGTCTTCAGTAAATTCCTACATTAAGATTTAGAGCATTATTTGAGATGGATATTATGGTCCACCAAAGCAGTCACATAATTCTATAATCTTTGGTGCCCCACCTGAAATCCAATGTGCAACCTTTTCCCTCCTCTGTGATATGGAATCAAAACTGGTCGTTGGCTGATGTATTCTTTACATACAAGTGGCTCTATCCTGTGATGAATTTTAAAAATAGCATATCAGACATTGTTTAGGCAGAGGACAATATTTAAATAGAAATGCTTTGAAATAAATGTTTGAAGCAGTATCTATCATTCCACGTGTTAATGTTAGGGAAAGGAAAAGAAAACCAGCAAACAATAACACAGTATATTACTGGGATGAAAAATATATCATGCAAGCAATAGCTTAACATAAAACTTCTATTTATTCTAATAATTAGTAATTAGATCAGGTACTATAGCAGCTTCGAAAATCCCTAGTGCACTAACAGATTGAAACCCACTAAAATAAGGAAACAAATAAAAACAGACTTAAATATGTTTCTTGTGTCTGTAATATACTAATTTAATGGTTTTGATCTCCACTAAATTTTATTTTATGGTTTTGATCTCCACTAAATTATATTTTATGGTTTTGATCTCCATTAACTAATAATTTTGATGTGGCAACCATCTACTGCAGAACACACCTGATGTTTCTTAAATAGTAAGGACTAAAAAGAATATCTTATTATATAAGAAATATCGATATCAATGGTTTACAGTTTTGTAAGAACTAAAAAAAGCACGGTTAATAACTAAAATTGTAAAATAAAAATTCGTTGGGACCCAAACCATAAGAAAAATTTAAGGACTAAAACATAATATAGGTATATTTAAGCCAAAAAGAAAATTAAATATAATCTAAATATAGCCCATGTATTCTTCACCATTTTATTAGTAAAAAGGAAGCTTCTAATTTCCAATTACCAACAACTTTGGTGTATCATTAAATGATATATATGTTTATTTCTCAACCTTGATATTACTCTTATCATAAGAGAAAGAGAAATACTATGTGTACAACGAAGTGAAGAAGAGACAGGAGAGAAAAGTATTACATGTTATTAGTGATATCATAGAGATAGATACAGAGGAAAAAATAGTGTCCTATACTACTAAAAATTGTTGTATGAATATCTACTTATCATAATACATACATTAGAATAGTTGCTCCATACAATGTATGAATTTAGTAAACAAAAAGAATGAGGGCACTGAAACAATTAAAGGAATATTGTACAAATAAACTGATGCTAAGAAATTAAATTACAAGGTTCACTAGTGACTACGGTACTCATTTAATCACTATTGATACTTCATTGGGATTGAAATCTTATCAAACCTGTATGCTACTGGATCATAGGGGTGAAAAATATTGAATAACTGCCTACAAGCTGGCATCTCTTCTCTTATATTTTCCTGCTCCCAATATTCTTGTCCTTTACCTGAAACAAAAAGGAAAGAATACATAGCTATCAACCTAGATGCATATGATTAAAAACTGGATGTTATTATGACTGGCACTTGTAATCATAACTTTTTTTCCTGATAAAAGCACATAAAGTGTTTTAACATTAATTTAATAAAGCCAAACAAAAAATGAATGGAGATTGTTAGTACAAAAGAACACACAGCGAAAGTTGATAAGTGTTAGAATACATGACAAAATTTCAGTAGTATAGCAGCAACTGTATTTTCCAATTAATTTGAATATATCTTAGGTTACCTCTCAAGATTACTCCCTATATTTCTTTACCCCAATGATTCATTAATCAGTTAGAATTATGATCTGGCATTAGCATAAATAAAGGCCAATTTTTTATGTTTTTGTATCATATTGGAAAACATCATACGTTATGAACCTCACTAAGAGATTCCAATATTAAAGGTCTATTATACAAGGAGGCAAATGAACCAACGAGATGTAATGAGTGACTGGTAACTGGAAAACCCAGTTAGTAAAGGAGGTGGTAAGAGTAGTTAGAGAGGTCTATTCGAAAATTTGAGAGTTGAGTAGAGGGACTTATAAATATAATTTTCTATCGAACAGGAGATGGGGAAGTATTTATTCGAGATGCTAATAACCTGTTTTCACAGTTGTAGTAGAAGAAGGGGTTTCGCTTGGCAAAGAGGAATAACAGAATCTCTCTGGTTATCTTCCCCTTCATATGTTTTTCATAATCTTCATATCATATCATATCAAGACAACATTAGCTTTACAGTATGGAGTTTCTTTTCCACCCTATATACCTAAAACCACAAACAAGTATCCCAATGGCACCATCCTCTATAACCTTTTTTGCAAGCTCTCTAAAAATCTAAAACTCCACCTTATTTCAACAACTACTTTTCTCTTCCAACTAGTTGCCTCTCTTTCCATGATTTGCTTCCAGCTTCAAGTCAATCTTAAATTCTACTGATTTTAAGTACAAATTTCATCGTTTAGAATTCACATCAAAGAGACAACGAACAGTATATAGAAGGAGCCTCTTCAAGATTGATCAAGATCTGAAATAAAATGTAAAATACTATATAAAAGACTTGCTTACCAATGCCTATGCGAATATTACGAAGTGCAAGAAATACACCAAGAGGAGATCCAACGGCAAAGAATGTATCGACCTGGCATAAATGCAGTTAAACAAATGAACAATAAGATAAATGGGGCTCTTTTTTGTTCTTGTTCTCAGGAAAATACCTTTTTGAGAAAGAAAAAATATATCTAAAAACATTGTAGTGATTAATATAAGCATTTTAGGAGACGAAAAGAAAAAACCTCAAAATATATTTTACTACTTTCTGCATAAACTAAAGATAGTTTGGCTTTAATAAAGGCCTAAAATAAGTTGTATCCTGGAATAATTTTGAGCTTAACCTGAACTACTAAATTTTTAAATGCAAATCCCAAGAACACATTTAAGTGTTATACACAGATGACAGAATCCAAGTTCGTATCTCTTTCCGTACCTCGAACTGAAGCTTTGTGTACTTTATATACGGGGTATAACTCTTTGGTGCATCTTGTATGGCAGGTGACTTTTTAGATAACTTCTGTACTGCCATTGTGCAAAAAGCATGTAAGCATCCTTTTTTGCTGTGTTGTAAATAAAAAACAAGATGAACATAGAAAACATCTCAAGTCAAAAACAAATCAGTAATTACCAGAATGTAATTCTTCCTCGGTTTGATTAATGCTATGACGTGATTCCAATTCAGCTTTCAATGAATCAATCTAAACAAATGAAGTTGGATAGTCACAACTTACGAACTAGATATAGACAAGGAGGCATTCTGGTAATTAACATGATGAACAAACTTCCATTCACGTTGACTAAAACCCAAGGTTTTATTATAGAACAAATGAAATTGGGACAGTTGTTGAGAAGAACGGTTTACAGAACCAACAAAACAATGGGGGAAAATGAGGCATAAATCTCCATCATATATAGACTTCTACACTTAAGCAATATACGGTTCCATATAATTTGAGGACTATAAGATATTAGCCCGCTCCTAATCTATAAATAGGGTAAATTGGTGGTTGACATGGTATAAGCCATACATGATCAGTGAAATTCCCTCATTCTTTATTATTAAAGTTAAATTTTAGCACAAATATCATAGCCTTAAACGTTGTTGCAAGTTACAAATAGATCATTACTCAACATGAACCTATAACAACTTAAAGATAATTTCATTTGAAACATGTTGCACTGCACATGAAAATTCTTGCTTCATCTTAAAGGAGTGACGGTGTTAACAGTAAGGTTGTTTTCATATTTACATCCTCTCAATCCTTCTCACTCTCTTTAAAGGGAAAAACATGCTATAAAAGACCAACAAAAACAATTTTTTTTTTCTAAAACTGGAAAAAGTACAACTAGAAACTAACCTCTTCTCTGAGCTTGTTTATTACTTCATCTTTATTTCTTGCAACTTTACATTCGTCCGTATCTGCTGGCAACCCAACATTCATGCTCTCAGGCTCATCCAACGCATCCATTTTTTCAACATTCGTGTAGCTGGAATCAGAAAGGAACTCAGAAACATCTCCCTTGTTATTTGGTTCCACAAAGCTAGGTTCTGCAGAAAATTCACGTACACTTGATAACTCAGGACCTAAAACTGAAGACTCCTCACAATATTCTGCCTCCATATCTGGACTAGTATGTTGAGTACCCTTATTTTCCTCAGAGGGACTCACCATACTAAAAGTGTCATCCGGATTGATTAGTGAGTTCTGCACATTATTATATTCTTTATTAGGGAGTGACTTTTCATTTTGATCATGTTCCTTATACATCCATTCCATAGGAAACGGAGATGATAGATTATCTTGATGGCAAAGGATATCATATGAGAGAACACTTCCCAGAGAATGACCATATAATGAAACCTACACAAGTCAGCATGAAGTGAACCACTGTAGACATTGAAAATGTAGAGGGGAAATGAAGGAAATCTAGTCATTGAAGTACCTTTCCATTATATCCAGGATTCCTTTTGAGAAACTTCAGATATAATCGATTCAGTTGGTTAGATACCTAAAGAAGTGTAAATTCCCAGGTCAACCTCTATTATAATGGTATAAAATGCAATTTTTAAAAGCAACCTATATTCAACCACTGAAAAAAAAATAAAAAAAGTGATTGTGCATCTAGTTTTTAAAAATTATATCTGCAGTGTAATTACACATAATCCTAAAAGGAAAAGGTTTTATTTATGTATTGCAGCATAGTTTTGAAATTGAAAAATATGTTTGGAAACAAGCATGTACATGCAAGGGAGTTTCTAGATATAAAACTTCCTTGAGCTCTTAGAAAATGGAATTTGGGATTTATGGATTTTAAACGAAGCTAAAGCAAGATTAGAAGAATGAAGAAACAACCAACTATTGTTTGAATGAATTTCTAAGGCTATGTTCCATCAACAATACAACTGAAAATGTCAGAAAATGAGAGGAAAAGAGAGTAAAGGTCAAGATGATTCATTGAAGTTCCACTGTAGTGTTCTCAAACATCACATGTCAGGGAAGCTACAGTTTGTTTTACCTTTTTTTTTTATAGATTCAATGAAAGATAGTTTCATCATTTACATTGAACTAGACAAGCATTGAGAGCCAAATAAATAGTTTAAGAAAAAAAGTCAAGTAATCATTTTTTTAGCTTTATCATTCAAGAAAAGTACCAATATAAATAACAGTCCAAATAATTATTTCTTAAATGCCAGAAGGATTGAAAACACAAAAATAAGAATTTACTTAGCCAAACAACTCAAAACAATAGTGATTGAGCAACGTATTGAGCTATTACAGTCAATTGAAACCAGATTAGCAGCGTGTGATGAATAAGCTTAAGCACACCACGTATAATTGCTGTCAAGATCATTAATGCTTTGCTTAGTTTATTTAAATGCACAAAAAGAGGGTTAATATCAAGTGATGAACAGGGACCTACAAACAATATAATTAAATGAAGATTCAGAGCAGTGCATACACTCGAAAAAAATAAGAAAACATACCGAGTCAATTATGTCTTGACAGTAAATTGGGCTCATGTAGTATAATACATCATGAACAGTTGCACTCAATGTGACACGCAATCCCCGCACTCCATCTAATGTTATTTTTTCAACAGCAGTTTCACCACTCAGCTTCAAACCTTTTCTCCACTAGATAACATGAAATAGTCAATTAGTTAGAATTAAATAAAGGGAAGATCATGACTAACACTAGCGAACCTAATAAATAAGGGTATCAGGTTTCTGTGTATGTTCTATTTACATAGTCATTCAAGCATTAACTTCAAACGGAATGATCTCAAGGATTCTCAGTGGCCCTAAACATGTATGTGACTGGTTTATGTTTTGGCATTTCTTTGGTGTTTAATTTTGGTTGATTCAATAGGATTGCACTTTCCTACGTCATCATAGCTTGTACAAGTAGCTAAATGACTTCGAAAATAAGTGACACAAAAGTAAAAAAAAAAAAAAAAACAAAAGGAGAAGCTTATTTTGTAAAATTGCCAAGTGCAGACTACATTCCGATTCTACCTAACATAGTTTCATTATTCCTTAAAATGCTGTATAATTTACTGTAATTATTTTTAATCCAATAGAATATATTACTCAAGGAAACTAAAATGTGAAAATACCCCAAATTCTCAAAATTGGGTAAGAAAGGGAAGCACGTGAAATTGACAATCAAAAACTAGGATTTCAAGGAGATTTATAGATTTAATGCATGTTTCTTACTGTGAAGTACAAGTGAGAATTCAGGAATAAGGTCTTCAGGTCCACAGTACATATCTCAATATAATAACTACAGATTAGCACATACTCAGCTTCAATTTTAACCATAACCGCAAAAATAAGGTCCAGTGTAAAAAAAAAGGAAAATCTAGGCGAGATATAGGGATAAGTTGTATAGAGAAGGGACAAACACCCTCAAAACAGAGGAGAAAAATACCGGAGAACAAAAGGCTTGGAGAACAAAAGGCTTGGAACACACAGAGAATAAAATAATGAATACCTGGCATGGAATAAAGAGGACCCTTTGGGTGCCACGCTGATGAGCAGTAAGGTGCTGCTCTGCAAGACTTGCTGTAATATGCCGGAAATTGCCCACATCATCAACTAAATTGGATTTTTCCAACCTTTGGCCAATACCATGAACCATAAATACCAAGTGACGAACAGGGACCTACAAACAATTACTGTCATGTAATTGACATCAAATAAACCACGGCAGGACTGGGGAGCTATATCTGATAAATTCAGTTTTCTGAAAACAGAGTTCCCCCAGGTGTCAGCAGAAACGTAACAACTGTGACGAGACTGGTGAGAGACATAAGTATAATAATGATAATAATCTTGATACCTGGGAGCAGTAATCATCCATAGCCTCCTCCTTCTGCTGTCTTAGTTCATCCTGCTAAAAGTTCCAACTTAATAACAATAGAAATATCTGTATTCATGTCCTTCCAAAAAATGCACATACAGTTTGTTCTACAGCAGCTAATGACTATCAACAATATGAAATCAAATGCATAAAAAATGAGATACAGGTTATATATATATATATATATATATATATATATATATATATATATATATATATATATATATATAAATGTAATCATGAGAAACATAGTAATATTTTCCCATTTCAATAATCACTTACACTGAATGTGATATACATGCTGATTTTCTATCTAATATAAAATGTGTTAAATAATATTTGATTGCGGTATGGTAGACATGACAATGTGTATGTCAGCACAAACACACCTTTAGAATCACAAAAATAGTAGAAGATCAAATTACATAGCAAAATTAGGATATCATTTGTGCTCTCCTACGTAAAGAATGAGGAACACTCTGATGGCATACTGTCTGTTTCTACATGTTATTAGCAATAAAGGAGGGGAATAAAAATAGAAAACCTGGGTTGGTTTTGGAGAATTTGATGGAGAGTAACCACGTCTAAGCTTGATTGCATTTCCAGTAAAACTAACAAAACTAGAAAAGCCAGAAGCATCAATATTTAGCCAGGCCTCCCAGGTGTCGTCTTCTCCTGTGAAAAGGGCATGCAGGCCCTGTATTTTCAACACCAAAATACAATAATGCAACAGATATTGGTGATAAAATTCAATCCACAACTCTAAATAAATGGCTTAAATATGGTGTATGCCCTATAAACATGTAAAATGTTAACCTTTAGACCCTCGAGAAAAAATTCCTTCTTTTGTCTCTTGGCTTTAGAAATGTGTTAGGTGTGGTTTTCGTTCTTCACTGAAAAAATGCCTCTTTGTAGTCTCCGCTTAAGGAAATAGTGACCACAGACAGTTCTATAAATGGGAGATCAAAAGGAAATTGTTTTTCTAGGGACTAATGACAAAAATTGCTCTATTTACAAGGATTACATATATATAGTATCATTTTTTTTAAAGAATCTGCATACCTGAGTGGAGCCTTGCAAATCAACTCGAGCAGCGAAAAGTCCTGATGGTTGGAATGTCCTTCGGTGCCAAACCTATGGAAATCAATAAGAAATAAATCTTTCGCTTTCTGAAGCAAAGAAGAAAACAAACTGAAATCTGCCCATTCTAATTGAAACCCAGCAAAAAACAGTATTTCAAATGCTTTATTTGCCTGTCCTTTCTTGTTTTTCCTATTTTGCTTTCATCTCTTTTAGGCTTACAACATCCCTTCTGATCCTAATCTCATAAATTTTCATCCAATAAAATATAAATAAATAACAATTAAGAAACAAAGAAGTAGATAGTTAGAAATACCCGGGCAATTGCCTAGTAATTGAAGTGCAATAGTTGTGCTGAGCACATTTTCGTAATCGTGTGCCAGAACAGCATTTTCGTAATTGGAAAAGGTGATCAAGCATTAAAATGAATAATTTGAATAATCATACAGACCTGACTTCGATAAGCAATCTCTAGTTGTTCAGAAACGTCTTCACGAAGTGGTAGCCAATCCAGGCCCCCTTTACGTGCAAACCAATGGCCTCTTAGGACACGTCTGTTTTCTCCGTTCCAATAAACAGGGAAACAATGTCTGGAAACCAAGTCTACCTCGTACAGTCCTCCCTTTACAGGGACACCAACCCTCTCTTCTTCTATTTCATAGAGTTGAGATGGTTCACTACGTCCCAGAAAAGATCCGGTATCTGACTTTGTAGTGGAACTTTGCCGTTCTCTTGGGCCTTCACTGCATTCCGCGTACTCCCTCCACCAACTAGAAAGCAGTTCTTCCTCTCTCTACCAATCCATATACAAGAAAGAATCTCACTATCTAAAGGTCACCAGGTTGATGACTGAAATAAAAGAGCAAAACTACGAAATATTAAAGTATACATTTCATAAAATGACCTGCAAGAAAGATGCTTCAATGGCTAGAGAATCTCTCATGCCAAAACGAAAATAGTCACTCTTGCCTACAATCTCCGTTCGTGGGACTGACGCTGCCAACTCTGTTCGAAAAAATTAATTGTTTACCACTGCGGTGGAGCGGGTAATGAGTAATAACAATCAAGAATGCGTGTCTCCAGAATCCAGATGAATAGAAAGATAGTTACTGTTCCTATAAATATAATGTGAGTACTGAATTGAAATTCTAAAACCCTAGCGATGGAATTAGACAGATACCGTTGGGAGCGAGAGGGATCTTACAAAAATACCACCTAACATCACCGCCATCAGAGGGGCTACACGTCTGCGCCAGATACTTCTGCCTCGCTTTAGAGTGTTCGATCACATCCTCCAATCTCGCAATGTTAGACGGCGTGTTTTTCAGCAAGTCAGGCCGAATCTCTTCCCCTTCCGCCATCGCCGCCGTGGTTTCCACCGCCAACAAGCAAAGAATCCTTCACTTCTACTCTGCCTCTGCCTCTCCCTCTCTCTTTCTCTCTCTATCCTTTAATAATCAGTATTATAAATAGTAAGAATTAGCAAACAAAGGAAAGACAGAAAGCTATGGCATGCGTTGAACATCAGGTGAATTGAATTCGATGCAATTACACCTTACACCCCGACACCGCTCTACGTATATAACTTTTCTTCCCAACCCCCTTTCCTAACAGAACTCATTCAAAAACAACTGTTAAGTATAACTAAAACATAATTAAATTAAATATACTAACAATCTCCATTAATGTTTTAAACAACCTTTTAATTTAATGACAAGCAAAATACTTTTCAATTATTAATGCTATAACGTTCCACTCAAACAAATTAAATTCGAATGCAAGATATTCAACTGCCATTTTAAAGAAAATAAATATGGAATAATAAAATGTTATCCGTATTTCCAATTTTTAGATTAAGAGACGCCAAAGATATATATCTGTTTGAATTTCGTATATTCTAGATATTGTAAATAATAAGTTGTGAGACTTTACTTGTTAAATCAAATGAGATTTAAACGCAACATTGGATCGTATCCACTAATAAAGAAAGAAATGTACTCTACTCTCATATTCTGATACCAATAAACAGTGAACGTATTATTTCTTTCAAAATTCTAAATAATAACTTATAAATTGTAATATTTTAAAACAAACTTTCATTAATAAATTTAGCTTAAGAATAAAATTATAATCATAATAAATTGTTTTATTTAAAAGCATTTATCTGTCACCAAATTTTCACTCACGGGATAAAATATAAAATGTGTAAAGTACAGGTGCTTATCACTTAGAATATAGTTCAAAATTAATCTTAATTGATAGCATCTTATATTTATTTATTATTTCTTAAAAATAGAATAAGGAAGGAACTGCAAAAAATAAAATAAAAAAGGAAAAGTGTTACATTATCTTCGTCCATAGGTTAATCCCTAACTTTTGCCGCTGTCTTTCTACTCACGCACTTTGCCGCCTCCTTTTCGCCGGTGATTTTCTCTGTTCCGACACCGGAAACCTCCGCCCATCACTTCGATCGCAACCTCCGGTTCGTTCTCATTCACCATCCCTCCTTCCCTCTTTCTTCATCTTGTTCAATTTCTTGTCCCCCGCACCACGTGATCTATCATTGGTTGCGTTCTGCGTTTTGTTATGGAATCAGAAAAGTCTAACACTGTCTATACTTGTTCTCGTCAGCGACTTGATTTTCGGTACAGATGAGTTGCTCTTCCGGAACAGTATTATCAGTATGTGCATCACTCTCTTCTCCACTGCCTCCGTCTCGCACGCCCAATCCCAATTCCAATTCGCTTTCATTTTCATTTTCATTTTCATGGCTTTCTTCATTTCCCTCATTAACTTTAAGTACATCTCGCTCCGCCAAAAACCCTCCCAATCCCTCACGCTCCCAGGTAACAAAAGTCCTCTCCCACTTTTCTCTTTTTTATTATTTATTTATTTGTATTTATTAAATACTATCAGAGTTTAATCAAGGAATCTGAATCATTCCTCTTCCTCTTCTGCAATCAATATTGTCATGCCCTCTCTCTTGGGTTAACTATTAAATTCAATTTCCGCATTCATGATATGTCAGTATGTTGATGTCACAGAAGAAAAAGGTGAAATGAAATTGGAATGAATACATACAATTTTTTCATTTGTGTGAGATACTAAAACTGCTGTAAAAAGATAAGAGATGAGGAATGAAAAAACAAAGGATGTAGTGATAGTATTATTTCGTCAACATGAAAATAGTAGAGTCTTAAACATGAAATTCTTCTTAATATTCATAATGTCTGTGTGACAATCTACAACAAGCTTATTTTAAAATATTGTTGTTGTTGGTATTAACCAATCAAAGAGATTGTAGAAGGAGCACCCTGAAACTTCTGTTGGGGGTTGTGAAATGTGACATGAACATTTTGGCATGAAGTAAAACAGTTTATGTTCTAAATATTTTTCCCTTAACATGTGTAGGATTCTTTCATTCGAGCTGCCTATACCCGAAGGTCTCGTGGTGAAGCTGCAAAGAAGCCGAGCAGGAAATCATGGAAGCAAAGGACAGATATGTACATGAGACCATTCTTGTTAAATGTTTTCTTCTCAAAAAGATTTATTCATGCAAAAGTGGTACACCGTGGAACGAGCAAAGTCATATGTGTTGCTACCACAAACGCCAAGGATCTTCGAAACTCCCTTCCATCCTTGATAGATCATAACGCATGTAAAGTGGTTGGAAGGCTTATTGCCGAGCGATCAATGGAAGCTGATGTATTTGCAGTGGCGTATGAACCCAGAAAGGATGAAAGAATTGAAGGTAGACTAGGCATTGTTCTTGATACAATTAAGGAAAACGGCATTATTTTTATTTGACCTCATTTTGAACTACTAGTAGTGTAATAGATATTGTTTGATTGTTTATGGTTCATTTCTGCATTAATTTGCTGGTTCATGAATTAAAATTTTGTTATTCTTTTGTTAGATATCTATAACAATCTATTACAATATATACAAACAAACGACCACTAAAGTTACCCATCCATCCCATTTAAATCTTTGACACGTATTAAATTCTTAGGTTTTTCTGTAAAATCACCGCTCTTCTGTCCATTACCCAGTCTATATAAGAGTGTGTTAGTTTTAGTTGAATAAAGTTTAATTAAATTATAAATGAAACTTAGCATGATTTAATCTAGTTGAATAGAGTGACCCGTCAATATCCTCAATCAAATTTATCTCACACTTTAAATAAAATACGATAAATCAAAGTATGCACTAAAAATTTAACATTGAATAAATAATAACATTAAACAATGTATAAAAATTTATATACATGTTACTTTAACATTTGAAATTAAAATTTATGTTTCAATTGATTAAGTTGTTAAATCTGTGACGAACGAACATTTAATATTTTAACATTTAAGTATTAGTGGCTTTAATTATTATCATAATATTATTATAAGGGAAAAAAAAGGATATAAATATATTTTGACTTATACATTAAAAGATATATGTTTGAATAAAACAAAACAAAAGTACATGAACTTGACATGTTTTTAGGTTGCAAAACAAAACAAGAAAAAGTAAATTTGGAAACTATCAAAACAAATAGGACTAAACTTCAGAAATTTATATCGAGAAAAATGGATAATATATAATAGGCTTAATACTTACATTGGTCCTTGTATTTGTGTGTAAATTTCAGTTTGGTCTTCAAGTTTTGAATTGTCTTAATTAAGTTATAATTTTTGTAAAAATGAACACATTTTACCCTAACAGTTAAGTTGTCTCAAACGCGTTAATTGATGCTGAGATGATTTTTTTATTTTAGGCTTAATCTCTCTCTTGATCTTTATATTTGTTTGAAAATCTCAATTCAGTTCTCAATTATGACCAATGATCTTGTCTGATTGGTCTATACCGCAGAGATTTAAGAGACAAACCAAACCAAATTAAACGAAGATTATTAAAGTAAATCTCAAGTTACACCATATAATGAAGGAAGATTATGAAACCACTGAACAGTAATTATGTCACTCCAAGATGGTAAAAATGCAATATGACTACTATAGTGTAGTATTTATCACAAAAATAGTACACATATATTTCACTTGAAAATACACCATAGCAAGAAGTTTATAATACACTTTAAAGGAAAGATATACTAAAATAAAAAACAAATTGCGTAATTGAATCACCCACACACCACCTATAATAATGTTAAAAAAAAATCAAATTAATTAAAACTTGACATGCTTTTAGAAAACATATCTAGGGTAAAACACAGTCAATACAATTTAACGAAGAGTTAATGAAAATAATTAAATTAAAAAGTTAATTATAAAGAACAGTGTTTTTGCATATTCATGAAAAGCTTTGTTTATTCAAAAAGTATTTTGCATTTTTTTAAAGTTTTTATTTATAGATTATAAGGAATTCTCGTTATTATTATTATATTTCTTTATCTTTTCTTGAAAGTTCCATCATTAAAATTATTTTTTTAACAAAATTTTATCTCACAATACAAAAATATTTATTATGTAAGGTATTAATTATAAGACTTAATTGCACTTTTTTTCTTTAATTTGGTTGAAAAATTGAGAAAAAAACATAATTCTTATTTTTTGTGTGATTAGTTCTTCAATTTAAAAAAATGAACAAATTATGAAAATTTCGTTACATATACAATATTTATACACGTATTATTAAATTGTCACATATATATTGGAATATTGGAAGGTGGCACTGTCATATCTTATATCTTATTTAATTTTTATATTTAAATTTTTGATTTATTTTTTTTTAAATTAAAGAACATTATTTATTTAAGAGATAACACTCTTTACTTTTAAATAAAATTAAGTTAAAATTTTATATATAAGACTAAATTAAATATAAAACAAAATTTAAATTAAATTAAGTTAAAATTTTAAATATAAGACTAAATTAAATATAAAACTGTATATGACATAATAATAAAACAATATCAATAAAAAATAAAATAAAAACTGATATGTATGATACTGATGTTTTAACAGAAAAAATCATATTACATCATCTTTAAAACAAGATAACTTAATTGTTCCAAATAAGGATTATAAGTTTTCTTTTTAATATTCTAAATAAATTAATCTAGAAAAAGTGTAATTAAGTCTATTATAACATAGTTGAAAATTAATCTGTTTTGTAGTTACAAAAAAGCAATAATTTTATTTGTAAAATTATATATATAATTTTAATGGTTAACCGAGTACTGATTTGGTTGATAGCAAATCTGGGTCACAAATCGACGACCGGAAACGATGTGCAAAAAATGAGACCAGACATCTTTTATTTATTTTATTTGTCAAAAATAAAAAAACTAGGAACTGCAAAAATAAAAATAAAAAAAGGGAAAATGTGAAAGTGGTTCATAACACACTTTCTCTCGTCCTCTCTCGACTAATCCCTAGCTATTGACGGACTCTCTATCTCGACTCGCTCACTCTGCCGCCTTCTGCTCACCGGCGGTTTTCTCTGCTCCGGCGCCGGAATCCACCGACGATCACTTAGACCGTAGCCTCTGGTTCGTTCTCATTCTCTATCTCTCCTTCCCTCTTCCTTCATCTTGTTCAATTTCGTGTCCGCCGAACCGCGTGATCTATTATTGCTTGCTGTCTGCATTTTGGTACCGAATCAGAAAATAGGTTTTCATTGTTATTTTCTCAATTATCTGGCATTCGAATTCCACATTCAGGGTTGTTGAATCCTTTAACTCTGCATATTACAATGGAGCTTTATCAGCGAATCGAAACTCACGATTTGCTTGTTTTGTTTTGTTTTTCCTTTCATTATTTGCACTCTCACGTTTTCCCCGAGGTATACGCAACTCTTGGCAATCCATTTTTACTCGCACTTGCTTGGTGAACTTGCTCTCTTCTTTTTGCATATAATGACCGTTTAGTCGAGATCACCCTATAATGCAAGAGAGAAAAAACCAAACCATTTTTATGGTGGATGAAATGCACATAAAGGTAGAAGATTCCTAACTGGTGGCTTTGCTAAGAAACCAATTAAGGGCAGCAACAAAAACTAATCTGGCTGCGAGTTGGGCATTTGCTCATGTGTTATTACGTCACTGCTATTAGTGTCACCTCTATTTTATTAAAGAAGAATTTCCTTTCTATTAACAAAGGCTAACATAAAGTACGGTGGGGAGGGTAGCGTCTACTAGCGCAGTTTAAAATTAGAAGCATATAGTAAGCCACAGAAGTTAGAAGTTCTAATGAAGCAATTTAGATAATTTATACTTTTTTGTCAGATTTACCTCGAAAACAACCATTAAGAGAGCACCGAAGCCATGCCACAAACCATATTCTACCCCCATTACAAATTAAGCAGCCAAGGTACGCCTTTGAAGATATAGGCAGTACTTTATGTCCATGTGCTCCATAAAACTGAAACATTTTGACTCAATATTGTGTCTGTATACTTGCTAAAGTCAAATCTCTAACAGTGTTTTATGGGATTATGTTGAAAGCACTAACGCCCGACTGAAATTGCTGCTGCAGAACCCAAAGGTATGGACATGCATAAAGGATGACTCTATCCACGGTCTGGTTGTTGCATGGTTTCTACATTTTAACAATCCTGGGTCGTACTATAATCTCCCTCTGTTTGTATATGGATGTAGGCCCATAGCTTGCCATAGGTTGAACGATACCAGTATTTTTATCACTTATATATCCTTCGTTTATTGTTTGACATGCCTATCTATAACAGAGTCACTCAATGTTAACCAAGATCCTCTACTATATTGTTTTGTGAATTATCCATATTTCCAACAAGTTATTTTGTATTATTCCTATCAAATATTACTATCAGGTAGAGTCCGTAGTTATTTCGAAAATTGCAAATAAAATATTGGCTTTTCCACGATGTTAAGTGTGTCTATTCCTAGGAATTACTACAGAGTGCATGGCTTGATGTTACCAAAGTTATTTATGCCTTTGATAATATTCATATTTAATGGTAACTTATATGTTGATGCAGATTGCTGAAAGGTAGAAAGTACTTTGATGCATTGTTGCAAAAAGGTTCTATCAATGCTTTTATTGGATAGCATATTTTTTGGTTGGTACTGTAGATTATAGGCCAAGGGAGCAAATAAGCATTTGGAATGATTTGCTATGGCCCAGCAGTCATCTAGGCTCCAGCGTTTGCTTACTCTCCTGGACAGTATCCTTCACAATTTCCTTATTTTTACATTTACTTAACCCTTTATTTAGTTTTTTCCTGAATTTTCTTTAACCAAACCTTTAAAGCTGGGTCAACCCAAGCTACAAGGTTGACCGCTGCTCGTCAGATAGGGGACATTGCAAAATCACACCCTCAAGACTTGACCAGTCTTCTCAAGAAGGTATCAGTTTTGCTAATGCTCTATTTATACTATTTTTCTGTAATGTTTCATTATGTACTGTCTTCATTGGTAATGTACTTGTACCTTTTCATCTCTGTCTCTCTGCTATCAAAAACATTTTGTTGGTGGATGACTCTATGTTTAAATATTGAGATATGAAATTTCTTGATCTGCTTGTGATGGTTGAAGCGTTTTGGAATAGTTTTTTGACATGTTTTTTAGCCTCTTTCGTGAAGCAAACGAAATTTGAAGTTCTTAATGTTTTCTTGCTGCTTCTTTTTTATAATAATTTTATTTAAAATAAAATTTCAGCACAAGGTTATGATTGCCTGCTTTTGTAATAAGAGTAGGTTAGTGCTGAAACAACATCTATTAACTTGATTTAATTTGGTTTCAGCGTGTTTTGAAAGCTGTACAAGATAATCATTAAATACTTATGGTTGTTTCTTTTATTTAATGTTGATAACAATAATGGGCATTAACACCCTGTTTTCATGTGATGCTTAGGTTTCTCAATATCTCCGCAGTAAAAATTGGGATACACGAGTTGCAGCTGCTCATGCAATTGGATCAATTGCTGAGAATGTTAAGCACATAAGTTTGACTGAACTTTTCGCTTCTGTTTTATCAAAAATGAGTGAGAATGGGATATCTTGTAGCATTGAGGACCTGTGTGCATGGCCATATTTACAATCAAAAATTACAGGAAGTGCATTCAGAAGGTTGTAAAAAGAATGATTCTTTGACAGTTTTCTTTTGTTGCATAAAAATATTTCTATTTGAGAAAAAGAAGTACAGGTAAGGGGAGTAATCCTTCAACATCAAAGAGAAAAATAATAAAAACAAAAAACAGGCAGTGCTCACCAGGCTGCCCAATTCTTTGCTTATAAAAACTAGAAATATCTTGAAACAGCTGTGGGCTTAATACTGAAGAGAAGAATAAGAAAAATTATATGAAAAAGGTTCAAGGGCTAAAAGACATCTTTAAAACTTGTGGCTTTGTACTTCAGTGTGTTGGACCAAAGAATTGCACTTAAACTGTACAATGCCTGAGTTTTGGGCCAAAGTTTTTACCCAAACCTGTGTTCTAAATTAAAATGCATCTAGGGAGTACCATGAACTGAAAAGTCAAGACTTGATATGGATTGAAAAATAAATTTTTCCTGCTTTTATTATGATGAATACATTTTATTTGGATGATATTAACGTTATCCCTTGATGGCAGCTTTGATATGAACAAGGTGCTTGAATTTGGTGCCTTACTTGCATCAGGGGGCCAGGTAGATCAATATACTCTCCCTCTCTCACAAACAAATTTTTATCACTTGTTGTCAATATGTTAGGATTAGAAAATACCATATTAATTGCTTTCCTTCTTCCAAAAGAATATAATACAGACAGAAGAAATGTAAATGGTCTAGGAGTAAAGACAATAGAAGAAATGTGAAAAAGTACTTCTCTACTTTGTAAAAATTTTATAAATCTAAATCTGTTTCTTCCCTCTAATAATTGATACTAGACTTGATTGTGATCTAAATTTTCAGCAAAAAAGATCAAGCACCAAACTACAGCTTATTTTTGCAAGATACCAAATAATTGCATCCTTCCTTCCAATGATTTTCATAAACTTTTTAGTGATTATTATAATGTGATTACATTATATTGGAATTAGGTGTTTCAAGATACTACATTTGTTATGAAATTATAAAAGAAGTTTTTTATTGCCATCACGTTCTCATAGAGGCAGCCTATAAATGTACTTGTATGTTTTAATTTCAATTCCTTTTGAGGTTTTCTATTGTCTTGATTGCATGTGCAGCTATTGCATAAATATTTTTCTTGTTCCATTTCAGGAATATGATATTGGAAATGATAGTATAAAGAACCCAAAGGAGCGATTGGTTCGACAGAAGCAAAATCTTCGACGTCGTTTAGGTTAGTAAGAATGCCTAATGGTGTAGTGTGCCATTGGCCAGGAAGTGCTATTGAAATGATGACTAATAAATAAGTTGTTGATTGCTAAATTTGTATGGCATATGCTAACTCACTATCTACGCTAGTTAATGTAAATGGACAACTGTTTGAGAAGTTGATTTGGTGACAATTGTATTATGGGACTTTACTAAAGGAGTACCTGCCATATATTTTCAATGCTTTGATGCTCGTTTTACTTTTCCCATCTAAATGAGTTGAAACAAGGCATTAATTTACTTTCTATTCGCTTAGGAGTCTATTTGTTCAAGTGCTTTTTTTAATTTAAAACATGCATAATTATTTGTTGATTATGTTCATATAAAGCTTAAGCATATAAAAATGCAATTGAAGGTCGTTATATAGAAGCTAAAACGAGTAGCTTATTCAAATCACACTCAAAGAAAACTATATTATTGAATTCTGACCTTACCCATGCCAAACTTATAGTAATGCACCCCAAGTTTGTGTGCTCCTGATTCTAGAAGCTCCTCTCAATTAATGTAGGTTTGGATGTCTGTGAACAATTTATGGATATCAGTGATGTAATAAGAGACGAAGATCTTATGGTGTCCAAATCAGACCCACATCTGAATGGGATTGATCGTAGAGTTTTTACTTCTTGTTCTGCACATAACATCCAGAAAATGGTTGCAAACATGGTTCCTAGTGTCAAATCAAAGTGGCCAAGTGCAAGAGAATTGAATCTTTTAAAGCGTAAAGCAAAAATAAACTCAAAGGACCAGACAAAAGGCTGGTGTGAAGATGGAGGTACAGAGGCATCAGGTGCTCAAAATTTGACTCCAAAAGGCACATGTCCTG
Source organism: Vigna radiata var. radiata (assembly GCF_000741045.1). Taxonomy (NCBI): domain Eukaryota; kingdom Viridiplantae; phylum Streptophyta; class Magnoliopsida; order Fabales; family Fabaceae; genus Vigna; species Vigna radiata. The sequence goes on from NC_028352.1 coordinate 315,331, forward strand.
ATTCACTGAACTACAGTAAGGTAGTGTTCTGTTTTTCTCGTCAGTTAAATGATAATTTTTGGCCTCTAGGGCATCCCTCTGATTTCATTGCACTCCTATAGTCATTGGTGGCAGCAAATAATTTATAATAAGTATTATAATTATTAAACTTTTATTGGTTGTTGTTATTGCTATTTGTGGTGCCATCCTATTGTCATTGTTGTATGATGCAACCTTTTACACCTAAACAGGATAACAAGCTTTGGTCTGTTGGTGTCTTGGAAAATGCTATCCTAATCTCTGAATCGTTGATAAACAAGTAGATTCCTTTTTCATCTGGTATGACAATGTATGATTTGGAATTATTTTAATGCATCATTTGTACAGGTATTCATGGATGTGAATCATGACGACGATGGCTTTGAACATGATGGGGATGGGCAATGGCCTTTCCACACTTTTGTTGAGCAACTTATTATAGATATGTTTGATCCTGGTAAACATTTCGCCCTTTGTCACTTTCTGTACTATTTGAAAAAAGAATGTTGATATTTATCTTCTGCTGTATTTTCTTTGAATGCTTATTTATCAAATGCTGTTGGCAGTTTGGGAGGTACGACATGGTAGTGTTATGGCACTGAGAGAGATTTTAGCACATCAAGGTGCTTCTGCTGGTGTATTTAAACCTGACTCACACTTGGGTGGGACCTTGTTTATTGAATTAGAAGACAAAAGTATACCAACCACATTGAAGAGAGAGAGGGAAATTGATTTAAATATGCAAGTTTCAGCTGATGAGTTTGATTCAAACTTGAAGAGGCCCAAACTTGAAGATGTGTCATCACCAACCTTTATGGATAGTGTAATGACTTGCAACAATATTACTTCTGAAACCCTTGGATGCAATTTAACTTTGGATTACGAGAATGGGCAATTTAATGGTAATTCCAATGACATGGATCTGGAGTCTCACTCTGATGGCTCACGTGATGCATGCAAAGAGTCTGCCAGTATAACAGAAGAGAAAGGTCATCTTGATGACAATCAGATGCCCTCCGGAAATCTTATTGCGCTGAGAAATCTTCCTCAGAACTGTGAGCTGATGAACTCTGTTAAAGTGGCTAGAAGTTCCTGGCTTCAAAACTGTGAATTTCTTCAAGATTGTGTGATACGGTTTTTGTGTGTGTTGTCACTTGATCGGTATGATTTTTTTTTTTTTTTTTCTTTTAAGGCATGAACTAGATCCTGCTGAACTTCGTTTTATGTAACTTATTCCAAAGTACTGTAGTTCCATGTCCTATCGATGGCTCTTTTGTTAAATAAATACCTCAAAGCTGTCACTTATTCTGCAAGTTTCTTTATTCATTTTTTGTTATTTTATTTCAGCTTTGGAGATTATGTATCCGATCAGGTTGTTGCTCCAGTGCGTGAAACCTGTGCACAGGCCTTAGGTGCTGCATTTAAGTATATGCATCCCGCACTAGTAAATGAAACATTGAACATATTGTTGAGAATGCAGGTACACATTGTTTAATGCTGCAAATTACTTCCAGTTAGTAATGTAATTTACAATGCTTAAAGATGCATTTTGCTTTTCAGATCATTTCTGTGCTTTTCCTCCCCTTGAAGCAATTTCTTCTTTTGATGGGTTTTGGTTTGTGTTCTCTTAGATTTGTTTTTAATCTTTATGCTTCTGTTGTTGCCTTTTGTTCAGTGTAGGCCAGAATGGGAGATTCGTCATGGCAGTCTTCTTGGTATAAAATATCTGGTTGCTGTGCGGCAGGTGCATATCTGGTTTCTGCCTATTTTCTGCCATTTATATTTGATACTCTCCGTCTCTCTCTATATTGGCACTGTTGTGTCATATTTTATCATGTGCAGTGATTATTTATAAAATACTGTGCATCTAACTATGTTGTTTAAATTTTTCTCGTGCCTCTTTTCTGAGTATAAAAGTTTGTTTCTTGTGAAGACCATCTGCAGTAATGATTTATAAAATATTCTGTATCTAACTATGTTTAATTTTGTTGTTGTCCTGTTGAGTATAAAAGTTTTATTTCTTGTGAAGGCCATCTGGGTTCTTCTTTCCCTGTGTAAATATATTTTGAAAACTATAACCCAGCAAAATGAAAATTAATGACTTTCAAACTATTCTAGCTCAGTACATTTTTTTTTGTGTTTATTGCCAATATCTCAACTAAGAAAATACAAATATTTGGAAGACTTGGGATATGTTTGGGATGATTACTCGAATACAAAAGAACAATAATCCTACTTTTCTTTTCTCAAACTAGATGGTCATGAGCTTATTGTTAGTATGCATTTCTGTTCTACTTGCATGTAGCTGGATATATTGGTGTTTATAGGATTAATAGCAGTTTTTTTTTGTGGTTGTGATATCCATAGAATATGAACAGTAGGGAAAAGACCCTCATCCACTTCAGTAGTAGTTAGTACCGGAGTGGAAAGCCTACACCATTTGTCTCTAAAGAAAAAGTATCTATAACAAGCGTACAACTGATAAAAGGTTGATAAGATTTTGCTGTGTTCATTTTCAATTTGATAGTGATATGTTCTTGCCCTGTCAAGGACATAGGAAATAAACTTCACACTACACTGCTAGAAAAACTTCAGACCAGAGCCCATCTGATTCTCATTTTGGTGTTTTTCTTAATTCAACGGTTGATGACAGTTGTAGGCTTTGAGACCGAACATAACTGGTGTAGCGTGTTGTTCCATTTATGAAAACCTAGTAGTCTTTTCTTCATTGATGTGCTGCTTTGTTTTTTATTTCTTAAAATTTGATAGAGGTTTTGCATTGTTCCTTCTGGCTTTTGTTTTGCCTTGATGTGTCTTCTACTGATGCTAGGAGATGCTGTCTGATTTGCTCGGAGGAGTTCTTCCTGCCTGTAAATCTGGTTTGGAGGACCCAGATGATGATGTCCGGGCAGTTGCTGCTGATGCTTTAATACCTGCTGCATCTGCAATTGTTTCCTTGCAGGATCAAACATTGCATTCAATTGTGATGCTTTTATGGGATATATTGCTTGATTTGGATGATTTAAGTCCGTCCACCAGCAGGTATTTTATTGGCTAAAGTTTGGTAGTTACCTTTACAATCTTAGTTATGGTGTCCCCTTTTATGTAGATATAATGATTATTTGTTTGATTAGTTTTCAATGCGTCACCACTTATAGAGCCACTTGAAAACAATAGATTTTTAAGTGACAAATAAGGAAGATTTTAAAATCTGTTATATTATACTTCATGAGTGCAAGCCTTGGCACAGCAGAAAAGTTATTGCCTAGTGACTTGACTATGGAAGCATAAATTTGCCGTGCCCATACCTATATAGGTGGGAGCTTCCTGCATGGGTCACCTTATGTTATCAGGATTTTACTAAAGCTAACATTTTGGACAATGAAATAGAACGTTTTTGTTTGGTTTCCCCAAACAAGTAACAGTTGTGTCACACGCAAAATGCCTTTCTTCTTTTCATTGCACCCTTATCCAACATTTTTAATCTGCTAGGATTAAACTACTTATTTTAACTTCTGATTTATTTATTTGTGTTTCTTTTTAGTACAATTCTATATTTACTTGCTTGCTGGATATTTTTTGAGGTTTAACTATGCCTTTAGTTTCTGCAAATATGACTGTTTGATGTTCTTGCTAAATTTTGTCAGGTTTGAATCTTTCACATCTATTGATCATTCATCATTAACTATAGTTTGGTTAGCTCTTCAGATTAAGATTACTAGATTATTTTTAGGTGTGCAATTGAATTAAGCAATATATTTATTATTTGATATGAACACATTTATGCCGTGTTTTGTAGAGAGGCCAGACCATTGTTTTACAATGTTTTATTAGTATTAATTTGTTAATTTTATGTTTGCAGTGTAATGAATCTACTGGCAGAAATCTATTCTCAAGAAGATATGTCGCCAAATATGTATGAAGTTTTGAGATTGGGAGACAAGGAAATGGAAAATGGAGGTGGTGGTGGTGGTGGTGATTGCGATGGAGAAGAAAATCCTTATGTGCTTTCAACATTGGCACAACGTTTGTGGCCCTTTATGAGGCATAGTATCACATCTGTTCGCTATTCTGCAATACGGACTTTGGTATATATTTTCTTTCTTGATTTTTTGTGAAAAAAAATGAATTTCATCTTATCAAATGTATTTGTTAAATGGTTTCTTTCTGACAAGAGGTGGTACACGTGTTGATGTCTTGCCATGAATTTTCTATCTTCAGGAGAGGCTACTTGAAGCTGGATATAAAAGAAGCATGTCTGAGTTGTCTGGTGCTTCATTCTGGCCCTCTTCTATATTTGGAGATACCCTTAGAATCGTATTCCAGAATCTGCTATTGGAAACAAATGAAGATATTTTGCAATGTTCTGAGAGAGTTTGGAGTCTCCTTGTTCAGGTATATGAGATTTGATATTGTATGAGGCCTAAAGAAGGTTTATTTCATCTGGTTTCACATTCTGTCAGTTTTTGTGATGGACAAATAAACATATTTTCAGGACTATATGTTGACTGTTAAATGAAATTAGTTTATGTAGTTTCAGAAATCATGTACAGTACTATGTTAAAATAAGTAGTAAAATTACATTCGTGCACATCATGATCATTTATGTTTTCCTCTCTTAGACACTGTTTGGTTTTGAGGGCAGGAATTGAGATGAGAGAAATAAATAAATAAGTTGTAAATAGAGGATGGTTAAGAAATAAGATTGAATATTTAGTTGTTTGGTAGAGTATAAATAAATGAGAAATAAAGAGAGGATTTTGAAAGTTATGTAATTTGATTGGAGGTAAGGATAGAGGCAGAAAGATGAAAACTAGTTTTTTCCCTCCACCTCTTTTTCCTTCTACTATACCGAACAGGGGGTTATAGAAGTTATAATTCTTACCGTAACCAGTTGGTATATGCTATATATGTTATTCTTTTATCCTAGCAACGTAGTCATGTTAGAGCTACTATTGCAACAATCTCTTTCAAGCTAGAGCATATAATAAATCACCTTACCATGTTTCTTAGAACTGTAGCTAATCCTGGACCTCTAGGAGGCTTTGTAAATACATGTGCTAGCTGGATGGTCATTTAAGTTGATAAAGCTACTAAAAATGCACCTTTACATGATATTTCTTGGATTAGACTACAATCCATCTCTATGTGCCTAGTTCTGATAATGGCCTGGTTTATTTGTGCTTATTTTTTTTAAGTGTCTTTTAATAAAATAAACAGATTTCAATTTTTAAATGCGATTAATCTGCTTATTTTAAAGATAGAATTTTTTTCTGTGTTTTTAATAAGCACATTCTGTCTGCATAAATTAGTGTTGTTTTAGAATTGTTTATTTAAAGAACATTTATTTTAAGTTTGAATATATGACTGTAACTTTGGTTGTTTATTGTCTTCTATTTTTTCATCAAAGTATTTTATGTTGAAAGTTTGCTTTGTTTCATGTAAATCTTTCCACTGTTTTATGTATCTTGTCAATCATCGTTGTGGTGTTATAAATGTTTACAGTGGTCCATTATTCTGTAGAATTTTCTGCTCACCTCTTCCCTTGTCTATGCCCTAAAAAGTAATTCCTTAGTCTTCCACCTTAGGTCGTGGTTGTTTAAATTTTACATACCTGTATTGAATTGATATCTCTACTTTCTAATCCAACTAGATGTCTTCCTTATTAATCATTAATCGTAGTGTTCTATGGAGGACTTGGAGATGGCTGCAAGTTCTTACGGGGCTTCTTGGATTGAACTTGCATCTACACCATTTGGCTCAGCATTAGATGCCTCAAAGATGTACTGGCCTGTTGCTTTTCCACGAAAAAGTCAAATTAGAGCAGCTGCTAAAATGAGAGCTGCAAAAATTGAAAATGAATTTGGTATGGAATTTAGTCTTGATTCTATTAAAGGATCTATTCCACAAGATAGAAATGGAGATGTTCCTATGAATTCTGTTAAGATAGTTGTCGGTGCTGATGTGGACACATCTGTTACTCATACCCGAGTAGTTACAGCAACTGCTTTGGGATATTTTGCTTCTAAGCTGCCAGTGGGTTCTTTAAAATATGTGATTGATCCACTATGGAGCTCTCTAACCTCTTTCTCTGGTGTCCAACGCCAGGTAGGTATTTGTGTACAGAAATATACAGCTAACCAAACTTCATCCTTCCCTATCTGTCATTAATTTTTCCTATTGTATTTAGGTTGCATCTATGGTACTTATTTCTTGGTTCAAGGAGATTAAGCTCAATAATTCGTCCAAAAACCTTGATGGTATCCCTGGTGCCCTCAAAGGTTGGTTGCTGGACTTATTAGCATGTTCTGACCCAGCATTCCCAACAAAAGATTCACTTCTTCCTTATGCTGAGCTTTCCAGAACTTATGCAAAGATGCGCAGTGAGGCTGGTCAGTTGCTAAATGTAATCAAGTCTTCTGGTATGTTTGATGAGTTATTGACAGCAACACAAATTGAGTTGGACCGCTTGAGTGTGGATGACGCTATTGGTTTTGCTTCAAAAATTCCAGCTTTGTGTAATGATAGTTCTGCAAATGAGTTCTTGGCAAAGAACATCATGGATGATATTGAATCCTCCAAACAGAGACTCTTGACAACTTCTGGATATTTAAAATGCGTTCAGGTATACTTAAAAATTTATTACTTTGAACTTTCTTGAAGTGGTTCGTATTACATGATTGGTATTTCATGTGTTTTAAGTTGTCGTCAATGATTTTGACTTGCTTATTTATGGTTCATCTCATGATTTGCAGAGCAACTTGCATGTTACAGTCACATCTGCAGTTGCAGCTGCCGTTGTCTGGATGTCTGAATTTCCTACACGACTTACACCAATCATTTTACCTTTGATGGCTTCTATCAGACGAGAGCAGGTGTTGGTTTAGCTTTTTCTGTTTATTTTTTGCTTATTTACATGTTTAATTTATTGATACTTGATAAAATGACAACTTTCAGGAGGAAATACTCCAAATGAAGTCTGCTGAAGCCCTTGCTGAGCTAATGTATCACTGTGTTGCGCGTAAACCTTGCCCCAATGATAAATTAATTAAGAACATATGTAGTTTAACTTGCATGGATCCCTCTGAGACCCCTCAAGCCAAATCCCTTTGTACCATTGAGAGTATTGATGATCAGGGTCTTCTGTCTTTTAGAACTCCTGTTAGCAAACAGAAGTCAAAGGTCCACGTGCTAGCTGGTGAAGATCGTTCCAAGGTGGAGGGATTTTTAAGTAGACGAGGATCTGAGCTATCATTGAGGCTTCTATGTGAAAAGTTTGGTGCGTCATTATTTGATAAGCTTCCCAAGCTGTGGGATTGCCTTACTGAAGTTCTTAAACCTATAGAGGACACCGAGGAAAAGCAAGTTACTGTGTCTATTGAGTCTGTTAGTGATCCTCAGACCTTGATTAACAATATCCAGGTTGGCATTTAAAATTTTATCCATGTTTTTGGTTCATCAAATGTAAGATTTTGCATCACTAGCTGCGAATGAATTAGTTAGACTGCAATATCAGAAAATGGGATAAAATTTCAAAAGATTGTCTTTCTCTCAGCATTTGGATACTGTTTTAATTTTTTCTTGTAATGTAGGATTGAACAGTTGAAGATAAGACACAAATGCAATGGATTTTCTTATTTTTCATAGTATTGCCCCATCTGTAGGCTTTAAATAAAAGACTTACAGATTTATAGTTGTTGAAGATGCTTGTGATTTCAATCAGCAGGAGTATGCATATATGTATATGTGTGTATTAGCAAAAAGTGTATACAAGAAAGATGACAGGACAACTTTAGACTATGGGAACCTGTATCTATTAGACTTTTCAGACTGCCTAAAAGACGTCTTTTATAAAGATTTACAGGACTACTTTTCTGACTGCAGATGGAAGTAGTTAATTCTCAATATTATTTCACTGAGCCGATACAGCTTGTCTTTTCTTAACAAAATTATTTACAAAAGTCATTTCTTGAGACTGAATTAATCTCTCCCCTGTACTTTTTATGTCATAAATTTTCTTTATGCATGCAATTATGTAGAGTATGAAAGCATGTTACAAAATTTTGGTGGTGCCCGTGATTATGTAAACACCAGTGAACCAGAGCATTATGGTGATAGACGTGCAAATATACTAGTTGAGATCTAGGGGGGCTCCAAATGTGCATTTTTTATAAGCACATGCAGAAGAACACTTTTCTGTTAGCTGAATATATTTCATTTTTTTATTGCTGCGTGTGGAGAGCGGTTTGGGTATTGAAATTTCTAAGAACCATGACTATGATTACACCCTTGCCTTAATGAACTGTTGAATTATATCTAGCTTAGGTTGTTTGCTGAATTGAAGTTTTTGAACATTATTTTGGATTCCTAAAGAGGTTGACTAACTAAAATAAGTACGCTGTTGATTATAAATCTATTGAAAAAATTGGCCAAGGGAAAATTCCTTGGAAATATTCGTTGTAAAGAACCTTTCTTCCTTTTGTTGGCATTACTACCTATATGACAAGGTGCAGAAAAAGTTCTAGTAAATTTTTTGGTTACATGTATTGAAACATTCTTAGAAAGTGTTATCTCTCTCTAATTATGTATGCTTGTGTGTTTTATGTTGCAATGCAGTTCAATGGCTTCAAGTAGAAATGTGCCTGTTTGTTGGAGTTATAATACATTTTTTCCATTGATTGTTTACTAGTTCAATAATTCTTCCTCTTGATCCCTATTCATTTCTAACTCGTTTTTAGTGATTGTATATAGTATTCTGCTTAATATACGGCATGGTTTTCTTGTAGGTGGTGCGCTCTGTTGCTCCCGTGTTAAATGAGTTGAAGCCAAAACTTTTGACGCTTCTCCCATGCATCTTCAAATGTGTTCAGCATTCTCATGTTGCTGTTAGATTAGCTGCTTCACGCTGCATCACTTCTCTGGCACAGTCAATGACTGTGAAAGTTATGGGAGCTGTGGTTGAAAATGCTATCCCAATGTTGGAAGATTCATCATCTGTTTATGCTCGACAAGGAGCAGGCATGTTGATTAGTTTTCTAGTTCAGGGGTTGGGTGTAGAGTTGGTCCCTTATGCTCCTTTATTGGTGGTTCCACTTCTGAGGTGTATGAGTGATTGTGATCAGTCTGTCAGACAGAGTGTGACCCATAGTTTTGCTGCTCTTGTTCCTTTACTTCCTTTGGCTCGAGGCCTTCCTCAACCAATTGGACTCGGAGAAGGTGTATCTAGAAATGCAGAAGATTTGCAGTTTTTAGAGCAATTGCTTGACAACTCTCATATTGAAGATTACAAGTTGTGCACTGAATTAAAAGTAACATTGAGGAGGTAAACTGGACTTACTTGGCTAATATTTCTTTGGAGAGGGGACGGTAGTTGAATATTCTATTTTGGAAAGTATGGTTTGATAGTGAAGATGAGTGTTAATTTTTTGCATAACGCCTGTTGTTATGGATTAAAAAAAGAAATTCTGTTTGAAGTCTAGCAAAGATGGCAGTTTGGAAGTGTTGTCATCCGAGACCCCATGCACTCTCCTTCTAATTTCTTTTTTCTCTAGTTACTTTGTTCATTGGAAACGTTTCAAGTATAATTATATTAGTTACATTTTTTCTCTATACCTTTTATATTTTAAAATTTGTCATCTATTAATTTTGCATTTACCTTTTATATTTTATTATTATCGTTGTTCTTGTGTTTTCAGGTATCAGCAGGAAGGCATAAATTGGTTAGCTTTCCTGAAACGTTTCAAGCTCCATGGAATTTTATGTGATGACATGGGACTTGGAAAGACACTTCAAGCATCTGCAATTGTGGCCTCTGATATAGCTGAGCATCGCAGTACAATCGGGAATGAGGATCTTCTGGCATCTTTAATTATCTGCCCATCAACTCTAGTTGGGCACTGGGCCTTTGAGATAGAGAAGTATATTGATGTTTCTGTTATATCTAGTCTTCAATACGTTGGTTCTGCTCAGGAACGAATACTTCTTCGAGATCAGTTCTGTAAGCATAATGTCATTATAACATCATACGATGTTGTGCGTAAAGATGTTGATTTTCTGGGACAGCTACTCTGGAATTACTGCATTTTAGATGAAGGGCATATAATAAAAAATGCCAAGTCTAAAGTTACACTTGCTGTAAAACAGTTGAAAGCCCAACACCGCTTGATATTGAGTGGGACACCTATACAGGTTTGTGATGAGTTTATACCTCATTTAAGTTACATTCTGTCACTACTAATCTGATAAATGTTACCCATTCTTGCAGAATAACATAATGGACTTGTGGTCCCTCTTCGATTTTCTGATGCCAGGCTTTCTCGGAACTGAGAGACAGGTACCTTTTTTGCTGATTATTATTATATTTTATGTTGTTACAATAATATACTGCAACACATGCTTGGTTATTGTTATAATTGGAGAACATGATATATTTGGTATGTTAGGGTCTATTGTTTTTCTGCTTGTCATTATAATTCATGTTGTTACAATATTACAGCCGCAACCCTTGATTGTTTTTGTTATAATTTTGGAAACATGGTACATTTGGTATACTAGGGTCTGAAGCTTTTAGCTGCTTGTCATGATAATTCATGTTGTTACAATCTTATACTGCAACCCATGATTGGTTTTCGTTATAATTTGGAACCATGATACATTTGGTGTGTTCAGGTCATGTAACCATGTGCAGGTCAGAATCATGTGCAGTTCTTATACAAGTTGATATAGTTGACTGATAAGCATCTAAGCATTTGGTGAGCCCACTTTCAAAAAGCCAACTTTTAAGGGGGAGAACTAAACAGTTAAATACTACGTGCTGAGCGTCACATACTACTTGATGTGTGACATAGGCATTCACTAATTACGTGAGTCTCTATTATAGCACCACCCTTAAGAGCCAATGTTTTGGCTGCTTTCATCCTATGATGCCTTACTGAGTGACGCATCACAAACTTCCTTGTTGGTCAAAATTACCTATTTGTAGCCCTCTCTGAGATACAAGCAGTTCCGATACTAATTGATAAATACCCAAGTACGTCGGGAACCCACCCTCAAAAGCTATAGCCATTAAGGGCAATGATCAAATGCTTCACCAAACTTTCTATATTACTTGACTTGGGACTTAGACATCTCATAATACCAAATCCCTATGATTGACCAAATGAATTATCCCTTGACATTATTTGAATGCTTGTGTTGAAGATTTCACGTTGATTAGATATATGACTAAATTATATAGTATATAAATTAATAAAATCTCACTTTACAAGTCGATTTTGTAGGATTGAGTTAGGTTTAAACTCATCTTTGGTTAAGATCTATCTTCGCGAGGTTTGATAGGCCTATATCCCACTATGAATCCATATGCAAATATCTAGTTCTTTACTCAGGATGTCTAGTTCTCAGTATGAGGGTTAAAAATTCCATATCAATTAATATTGCTAAATTATACAAACTATTTTTGTAGGGTTGAATTAGACTTAAAGACTACTTTTTAAGAGCTTGTTTAGATTAGCTCAAGTTGCACTTAAAAAATATTTCCCAGCTTAGTTTACTGTTTCAAACCCTCTTCTGGGTTTAATTTTTTGGGGGGTACTGGCTTTGGAGGCAACATTTTTTATTCCATTGTCTATTAATTGCTACGTGATAGAAGTGAACATGTCATTACATGTCCTCAACCGAAACCTAGCTGGAATGTCATTGACCACAATGCCATTCATGCTTTTAATGAAATCTAGTATTACTAAATATGTTATGAATAAGTCTTTTTTTCATTATACTTGAATCAGATTATAATCCAAATGGATGCACAAGATTTGGGTGAGAAACTAGCTTGGGAGATGTTTTCTCTGCTCTCATAATATTGTACATAGGTTTCCCTTAGTTAGGAAGAGAATATTACTCTACGGGATTTCAACCTTATTTCCCTAAATATCTACAACTTAAAAAGGAGTAATGACAATAAATAGTCCTCTTATATCACTTAATATATCTCAAAAGTCTAACCTGAGTATCCTAATGTCTATCATATGGGGAATGAAGTTTACTAACCATGCTTAACAAAATAAGGGGGATCCCTTAATATATCTCAAAAGTCTAACCTGAGTATCCTAATGACTATCACATGGGGAATGAAGAAGTTTACTAACCATGCTTAGCAAAATAAATGTCTGGTGTTGTTCTAGATAAGTAATTTAGCTTCCTAACCAACCTTCAATATCTCCCTGGTTTAGAATAGGATTCTTTTGGCATAGTAGAATCTGGATGTACAAATATCAATTGATCATATCCAACATACCAATTTCTTGTATAATATTGTGCACATTTCCTGAGACATGACTTCCGTTGAAGGATCGTTAATTCCAAAGATGCTTGCCTTACCAATTATTTATAATTAAATGAAAGCGTGATGCGGTAGTGGGCCTCTTCAGTGTTCATACCTGAATCCCTACAGTATCTGTGGGGTTTTATGGATAGAATATCACCATTCTTGGGCCTCTCTACTTAGCCGTTTAATCATTTGCATTGATTTGGTACTTGACATTGGCTTTGTCCTTTTTGGTACCAAAGAGCCATATAACCAATGTACCATAAAACAATGTTCATTCAAATTTGTAAATTTCCCTCATGATATTGTGTCCGTTTATCATATTTAGTTGAGTTTCTTTAGCATATTTTAGCCATCTAGTACCTTTTTTTTTTAATGTTAGTACTTTATCTACCAAGCACCAATGCATTTGATTTTTTAATTGTTTTCACAATATTTAATGTGGCTTTAACAGTTCCAAGCTGCATATGGAAAACCACTTTTAGCTGCAAGAGATCCAAAATGCTCTGCTAAGGATGCTGAAGCAGGAGTACTGGCTATGGAGGCATTGCATAAGCAGGTGATTTTCTCTTTTATCATTATTGAACTACAATTGTTTTTTTTTTTTGCGTTCTAATTGGATGTACTTTTGTCCTCTAGGTAATGCCTTTCCTCCTTCGTAGAACAAAGGATGAAGTCTTGTCTGATCTGCCAGAGAAAATAATTCAAGACAGATACTGTGATTTGAGCCCTGTACAATATAAACTTTACGAGCAGTTTTCTGGTTCTCGTGTAAAACAAGAAATGTCATCTATTGTAACGACAAATGAGTCTGCTGCACCAGAAGGAAGTGGCACTTCTACTAAAGCGTCTTCACATGTCTTCCAGGCAATTATATTTCTTCAATTATTAGTGAATTACTGTCCCTTCTATTTTTTAACACCCAGAAATACATTCCATGTTCCAGGCACTCCAATATTTGCTTAAACTCTGTAGTCATCCATTGCTTGTCACTGGTGAGAAGATTCCAGATTCACTTTCTCCCATCCTCTTAGAACTGTTTCCTGCTGGCTCTGATATTGTTTCAGAACTTCACAAACTCCATCACTCCCCAAAATTAGTTGCTCTTCATGAGATTCTTGAAGAATGTGGAATTGGAGTTGATAATTCAGGTTCTGAGGGTGCAGTTAACGTTGGGCAGCATAGGGTCTTGATATTTGCTCAACATAAGGTGATGGTTACGGTTTAGTTGGAGCTACCTTTTTTGTAAAGATTAATAAATGATTTACTGACTGTTTATTTGCAGGCTTTCCTGGATATAATTGAAAGAGATTTGTTTCAGACACACATGAAAAGGTTAGTTCCTGGACCTAGTCATCCACCTAATAAATTTATGGTTTGGATTCCCATGCTTTTTTCATTGCATTGAATGATTTTTTTTGGTTATTGAACAGTTGCTGCTTGTTTATGCATGGAAATAATATTATTTTATATGGATGTATTTTATTCAGAGTTTTCATCTTGCGTATTTCTTGTGTCACAGTGTCACATATTTGCGGTTGGATGGATCAGTTGCATCGGAAAAGCGATTTGAAATTGTCAAAGCTTTCAATTCAGACCCTACCATTGATGTTTTACTGCTTACAACACATGGTAAAGTTTTTGGGTACACCTTAATCGATCTAACCATTTATTTTTCTTGTAGTTGTAGCTTAATATTTGGAAATTATATGAAATTCTCCATCTGCAGTCGGTGGGCTTGGTTTGAACCTGACATCTGCAGATACCCTTGTTTTTGTGGAGCATGACTGGAATCCAATGCGTGATCATCAGGTAATCATGATCCATTTGGTGATTTATTTGGGTTTTCTTTTTCAGATCAAGACAGTTCTAATTGTCAGCATAGAATTTATATTAGCTGTAAAATTGGATTTCTTTCGACAGATTTTAATCAGGTTTTTCAGATTCAACTCTAATTGTACGTACTAGATAGTGACAATGTCACCTGTGTCTAGCTTTAGAGGCTTGTTTAAGATTATATTGTGAAAAATTCTTTTTTTTTTAATGAAAAAATTCTATTTGAAGTTGTTTTTAGCCAACTTTTGTCCAAAAGAGCAGGGTCCAAAAGTAATCCAATTGCAAATTTGTTCTGGAAGCAAATAGCAATAATAGCTTTTGAACATAATCACTTGTGATTGATGAGAGATAGTACGGGGTTAGATAGGATACTATTTTTTAAGAAAAAAAATATTAATTCCTTGTTAATGAAAAAAGGTAAAAATCTTGTTCGTGTATGGTTTCTGAGAGAAAAATATATTTATATTAATAATATACTTGAAAACCTAAAAATTACTTTTATAAATAAAAGGGTTTTCACATTTATGGCCGCCACATGCCAAATGTTTTCTATTTCTATAGAATCTCTGAAAAAGAAAATGGTTTATTTTGCGTGGCTTTCTATATTTAATGCCTAACAGCATGGAGCTTTTGTAATCTTGCTTTCGATAGGATGAAATTTCTAATTTTTTTTTTGTAATGTTACTGGTTATATTAATAACCTACAGGCTATGGATAGAGCACACAGGTTAGGTCAGAAAAAAGTAGTCAATGTCCATCGGCTAATAATGCGTGGTACTTTGGAAGAGAAAGTTATGAGTCTACAAAGATTCAAAGTGTCAGTGGCTAATGCTGTTATTAATGCTGAAAATGCTAGTATGAAAACAATGAATACAGATCAGTTGCTTGATTTATTTGCATCGGCAGAAACCTCCAAAAAGGTATGACTACTTGTTTTTAGCTAGTCTGGTATACTCTAAATGCAGAATAGTAGATTTTGAATGAGTATGACTGGGTCAGTTATTTGGTGAAATGAAGATTGAGCACTATTATGTGCTTTTATTGTGTTTTTCTATGTGATATATGCATTTCCTTGCAATTTTATGTTGCTAGAAGGTTAGCGTCACTTTATTTTATGGGTGGGGGCTTCTGTCTCTGGCTAGGGTGATGGAATTTGTATGCAACATTCTTGTGAGGGTTGAACCATTGTAATTTGGGAGAACTCCCTGATATACCAAAGAACATGTTTTTTTTGTTATTTGGGTGAATAGTAATTTACCTTAGTTTTTTTTTTTCTGATGTTTTGGACTTGATCATTTATAGGGTGCTAATGCTGTAAAGAGTTCAGAGAACAACTCTGATGGAGACGCTAAATTAGTAGGCAGTGGGAAGAGATTGAAATCGATACTTGGCGGGTTGGAGGAGCTATGGGATCAATCACAATATACAGAGGAGTACAATCTGAGTCAATTTTTAGCGAGGCTTAATGGCTAATACCCCAGATTCATTTCAGAGTCAGTGTACATATCCAAGAGTACAAATTTTGACATTGTAACATCATTTTTTTCTCCCCCATGCCCTTCAGTCATTTTTTGTCGTCACTTTTTGTACACCCCAATTCTGGTATCTGCTCGTGTGCATGCAGACCAGGTAAATCAGAGTCTGTATTTACAGGGCATTGAGGATAGCGAGGTTTGAGTGGCTGGTGGTGATATGTAGAGAAAAGTACCAGTGATGGCTTCAGGAGGGATGGAATAACATTTTTTGGATTTTGTATATATACACAGTCAATCCTAATTATAGTTATAATCGTTTCTAACATGAAATGATTTTCATTTTGCAATGTTCATTGGAAAGCTAGAAATACAAAATTACCAATACCTCAAATCTGCTATCGTCGTTATATGCTATAAGCCATTGGAGACAGCTACGGAAACGCATTTTTATTTGTGAAGAATTGCTTAGTTTGGATGATTTTTCGGCCAGTGAGTTAAAATGGAATAAGTGACGGGTACAATTAAGTTATCCTTTTTGGTGCTTTGAAAGATTAAAATTACCTAGTTTTGGGTTATTAAAATATGGAAGAGCAAGACCAAAAGCAATAATTATAGATTTTATCAAGTTGGGTATCGGATTCTTGTTCTCTCTCTCTCTCTCTCTCTCTCTCTCTCCCATTCGTTTAAACTTTAAACTGATTTGGAAAAAATTACCAATTTTAATTCTACTGCTTGACTGCATTATGGTTTATATAAAAAAAGTCTGTAATTTGTAGTGGAGGTGAGTTAAATTTTATAAAGCTTGAATTTGGTTAATATCTTAAATTCAAGATTTGAGGTGTTTACCTGCGAGAGTGTTCTCCATTAGTCTGATTGAAAAATGATTAGCAAACGGTTACTATTTTTTTATTTTGTAAGATTTTGAGTTGATTTATTTAAAAATAACCTTTTCTTCCTCAGCTTCATGTACTGTAAGGCATCTTGGACGAATGGGATTGTTTGAAATGTCCGTTTGGACCCAAAACTAAGACATCCAAACATAGATGTGAATAACTTATATCACTGTTAAAAAAATGATTTACATAATGTTTAAATTTATGCATTGATTACAAGGAAAAAAGGATTGATAGAAATATAAAATTGGCAAGTGTCTTTTGGTAGGTGGATGGCGGCTTGTGTAAAACGGAAGGGTAAATTAGGAAATATGAAAATAAAAAGTAAAAATAAGCTTATATCATATATGAGATGAAGGAGGTGATATCGAAAGGCAGAGAGAGAGAGAGAGAGAGATGGGTTGCATCGTGAATCTCAACGGCGCAGCAGCCGCATCACTTCGTTTGCCCACTCCTACTGAAGGCGACAAGAAGGAGCGTGGATTTTGTTGTTTTCCCCGACGCCACCGTCGCCATCATCAGTTCCGACCTCCTTCCGCTCCAACCGCCACCAATTCCCGTTCCCATTCTCTGGTTCGTATCTTCATTTTTCCTTCTATCATTCATTCTATTTGATTGGATTCACAATTCACCATCATACACACAAACAGACCGTCACCAATGAAGCGCTCAATGTTATGATTTCTGGAGCTCCCGCTTCTGGCAAAGGCACCCAGTGCCACCTCATCGCCGACAAGGTTACTTCCTTTTTCTTTCTACTGCTTTACTAATGCATGCACTAACACATAACATAACCTTCTTTTTAGTTTTCCTTCAAATATTCTCATTCCTTTAATTCATCTAAATTATATACGCAGTACGGTTTGGTGCATATTGCTGCTGGAGATTTACTTAGGGCAGAAATTGCCACAGGAAGTGAAAATGGAAAGCGAGCCAAGCAGTATATGGAGCAGGGGCAGTTGGTCCCTGACGAAATTGTTGTCATGGTATGTAATCTTTGTAATCCAATCATACCTTTTCTCTTCAGTTCATTCTTGTTCTCTACTCTTTCTCTTACCCTCCATTTCTTATGCTATAGATGGTCAAGGATCGTCTCTTGAAACCAGATTCTAAAGAACGTGGTTGGCTTTTGGATGGTTATCCCAGGAGCTTGTCTCAGGCCACTGCACTTAAGGGATTTGGGTTTGAGCCTCATACTTTTCTTCTTCTGGAGGTAAACATTTTGTTGTTTTCCTTTTAACTTTTCTACCTCTCATAACCCAATTTATTTTTTCATAAACCAATTGGGTGATATTAGAAAAAGGAAGCCAAAGGAATTTTAATAGTGATACTCAGCGAAATTCTGTCATAATTCCCAAGATGATATATTATGATGCTGGAGACCCCTGTATTGTCGCTATAAAAATCAATACCATTGGTCTTAAATGCAGAAGTCAAAGTAGCTTTTCTTATCTTTTACTTTTGATTTTTCAGGTTTCTGAAGATGTGCTTGTGGAAAGAGTAGTTGGACGGAGACTAGATCCTGTTACTGGGAAGATATATCACTTGAAGTATTCTCCTCCAGAGACAGAAGAAATAGCTGCAAGGCTTACCCAACGCTTTGATGATACTGAAGAAAAGGCAAGAATATATCCCTAGTCTGTTTTTTTTTTTTCTTCTGAAAAGATATCAATTCTTTTTTTTTTTAGATTATTTGTTTTATACCTAGACTCACATGTAGATTATAATTGTGTCCAATTGAATGTTCTTTACCATTGTCGTTTGCATGACTTAGGTGAAGTTGCGATTGAACACCCATCATCAAAATGTGGAGTCCGTCCTTGCCCTTTATAAAGATATAACTGTTAAGGTATGCCTATAAACTCTTTCTTTCATGTGCGCATGTGCTTGTGCAACAACAAACATATGGCACAAGCAATCCTGTTCAACATCTGTGGAGTGGACATCATTTATTTCCCTATTTATCATTTTTTTAGTGGATAATCCATCCAGCACCGTATAAAACATGGATATCCACAATTGCATACTTGTTCTTGTGGATTAGATGCCAAGTGTATCTTCTTAGCATGAATCAAAAGAAAAAAAAATGGACTTTGTTTATTGAGTTAAACAATAGTTAGTAATATAAAACATTTGATGTATTCTGAAAGTAGAACAGTTACATTGGTTGATAGATGCTTGATGCTTAGTTACTTTAAACTTGGATGTTGTGTTTCTTCAAGTGTTATTAGTGGCTGGTTTCGGTCAGTTTATTTTGTATTCAAGAAGTTTCTAATAACGCAAAAGCTAAGATATTGGAGAAAATATAGTTTGGATAGGTTCCGCTCGGTATAGTCGGGTGAGGCCCACTTAAAGCTACTTTTTTTGTCTTCAGATTAATGGAAATGTCTCAAAGGAGGAAGTATTTGCTCAAATTGATAGTGTACTGACAAGTCTTGTAGAGCAAAGGAAGGCTGCTTCAGGATCTGTGGCAGCATAGAAATCCATCTTTTGGCTTTTTGGTATAGCATGGAGCGTTGCTGGTGATAGTGGATTCGAAGCTATTTATTTAGTCATAAGAGTCTTCATTCAATTTCTCGTGAAGATTATCTCACGGCTTTATACCCCTCCATTTGGAAAGCAGTGTGATGATTGGTTTGGACCATGAACGAGGACCTGTGGCAGTGTAGTGCGCAGAATATTTTCCAAGTTTTTTTTTTTTGAGAAATGATTACCATAAAATCGATTTTATGTGATGGCTAGCTTATAAATGGAGGATTTTGTGAATTATCATTTGCTGGCTCCTGTCGACTCTTGGTCGGTATGTGTTGTTCTTTACATTTTCTGTACATTATTCGTTGGTATGTGTTGTTCTTTACATTTTCTGTACATTATTCGTTGATAAATGAAAATCATATATTCGATCTTTCGAAAAGGGAAATGACCTATTCTATGTTCTTGATTATATAGTTTACTTTAATGTTGTAACAGTGTCGTGGATGTGAAGATTAATACTAAAATGGTGTAACGTATTAACTGCTAGTATTGCACAAGAGAATGGAGGTACCTTTTTCAACCTGTTGTTCATAAACATCTTAAGGTCTTCTTGCTGATTCATATATTTCTTAAAGAAACAAAAAACAGGTGTATAGGTATAATGATGTAATTCCAGTAATTGTCGTACAAAAAAGTATTAATTTTGGTATTCATGGTGTTTATCCTCTGAAAAAAAAAATTCTAATGATTATTAGTTCTTCACTTTAGAGTTTTCTTTCCTATAATTTTTAAAGTATTCAATTTTAGGCTTTGTTTGGATTGGTGGAAAAGGTAAGGAAAAAAAGGAAAGGAAGATTGTTGAATGGGGGAGAAAGTGAGTGAAAGAAAAGTTCTTAGGAGACTTGATTAATGTGATGCAATAACTTTGATTATATATTAATATATTTAGAAAATAAATGGTAAAATAGGTTTTAAAAAAAGATTTAATGTAAAAAGAATTCACAAAAATATAATTAAAGTTAAATTAAAATACAAAATTATTGCAAATTTTAATCAATAAAAAATATTTTTCACAATAAACATATTAAAATAAGTTACCAAAATATTTAATTTATGAGTTTATATTATTAATTATTTTATTTTGTAATTATTGTTTTTAATATAATACTAAAATATTTTATAAATATTTATTATATGTTGACAATTTTTTCCATTTCACGTTTCGAATAAAAGTTATTTTAAATTAAAATAATTATTTTATTGTTTTTTAAATTTAATTATTTTTTTAATAATTAAGTCACTTACAAAATAAATAAAATTTATCATGATAAAAATTGTAAAATTCATTTTATTTAATTTTATAATAATAATAATAATTTTGTTAGTTTTTATTATCATATAATATATATTTTTACTAGTTTCTATTCTTATTTATGTATTATTTTTATATTAGAATAAAGGAAAAGATATATTTTAATTTTAATCTATTACACTTTTTATAATCGATTATGCGTGTTTGTTTATAAAGTAAAAATTAATAAAATATTTATAGAAAAGTGACTTTTCTGCATATAAGGATGAAAGTCTGGTGTAGAACTTATCATCACTTTCCAAAGTTCTACATTTCGTTTTTTGGGTTTCATTTTGATCAACGAATAAAACAGGATAGGAAAAAAAAATAAAATGTATAACAAAAATTAATATATATATATATATATATATATATATATATATATATATATATATATATATATATTATTAGACAATGCACGTCTTATTAGAGTTGAGAATAAAAGTTTTTTAGATGATATTAAAATTACTTAAAATTTATCTTATTAAATTTTATTAGGTTTACCTTTTAGTTCATTTTAAAGTTCTTTTCAGTTATACATTTGAGATATATGACCTTTGGTGTAAAAGGATGCCTTAAAGATCTTAAATCACTAGAGATAAAGTCAACATAAATCTTATTTTATTATATTAGAATAATTAAATTGTATTTAATTATTCTAATATATCATATACATATTCTAATTATTATAAATAAGTAATATTTTTTTTTACATATTAAAAATGTTGAAGTAGAAATTATTTGTTTTTAACAAGATACAGAATCCAAAATTTAAAATCTTCTAGAGACAAAAACATATAATTAACCTTTTTTTATAAATTTATTATTCTCAACCATTGTTTGTTTTGCAATTTTTATTGGAATAAATGTAAACAAACTTAAATCCTTGTGTTATTTTAAAATAAATTTTCTATATGAAAGTTCCTTACATCAAGTTATTAGAACAAATTTTAAATTTGACCAGAGATTTTGTTGGTTGGTATTGTTGATGAATCTTTGACTTTGTGGTATATAATAAGAATTTGCATGTTGAATGATTTGACATCTTCTTAACAAACCTTTTTAATAATCTTTCTAATTACTAGTCACCATGTGTATTCTTATTAGGCTATGTTAACTTCCATATAAGTTTGGTTTGGCTGAAAGGTCAGAGATATTAGTTATTTGTACATCTTAGAGTTAGTGAGTGAATAACATTATTTGGTTGAAAGGTCAGATATAAAAGTCATTCAAGAATCCCTCACTCCTCAAAAAAATTTACAGTTTCTGATTCATAGCATGGTAAGAATGGTACCATTTGAGTGTGGAAGATGAAATTCTCTTTACTAATAAATAAAGGAGTGTTTTGTACGTAGAGTGGAGGATCACAATCAAAACATTTTTACACATTTTTTTTATAGGTAGTTAAATCTCGTTTTTTATCTGAGTTGTAAAGTTTTCTCAAGTATTTGGTATTTCAATTTTAAATTGTGTGGATGAATTCCAGTCCAAGGTATTTTCACACTCAAGTCAATAATATAATCTATTAGTTATCTCAGTAAAATTTTAAATTTACAATATATGCAATCATTTACATTCTTATTTCATATTTATATTTATAGATTTCAAGATGAACTTGCGATTAGTACAATCATAATCATGCTCAATATATAGTAAATACATTTTCCTTGTAAACTCGATTATAAATTGTATTTAAGGTTTTTTTTTTTTTTTTGAATTTATGGCTGCTTAATCACTTCATAAACATGACCACTAATCGTTATAGTACATTAATCTTGCTTGCTTGATATATAGAGTAGTCGTGCGAATACACAGTACAAATATTTTTTTTTATAAAACAAAAAATCATAATCTTTATACCATATTATCTTTTGATCCCAAATTTTACAAGTGATATTAAAATTAATTATTATATAAGTATCATTATTTTGAAGATTAGAATTCTATTATGATTTAAAAAAAAAAGGTATTTAAACTGTTTTTATTTAAAAAAAAATATTGTGTAAGTATCGTTGTGTTAAAAAGTATTGGTTGTGATGAATTAGTATAATGTGAAGGTGATGCTATGTGAATTTGTTGTTATCCTTGTTAACCAAATTGCATGGAGAAAAAGAAACTACGTAGCAGTGATCCATCAAATTTATGTTATTATAATATAATTGTCAAGTAATTATTTTAATTATAAAAAGTAATATATTTTTTGAGTGAAATGACCAAGTAGCATATAATTTGGAGAAGGAAAACCGAGTCAGAGAACATAGATATGTAGACTCGGTCATGCATAGGTTGCTGAGTCCTAAAAACGACAGTGTTGTTTCTGTGTCTGAGTGTGACTATTGTAAAACCGCGTATAGCCTTTTGCCATTCTCCTTCTCATAAAAACCTCTTATCACTTCCCTTCTCTAATCACACTAATAGCTTCACCATGAAATTAATGAATTCTTTTACTATTCATTTACAATTCAATGGCAGCTTTTCTCCTTAATCGCTCCTTCTTCTGCCACCTTTTCCTTTTTTGTTGTATTCCTTCTATAAACACACTCTCCACTGTTTCCATTTCTCAAACCCCCCATTCAAACCAAACATTTATTTGCGTCTTGCAACATCCAAATCAACAAGGACAATCAAATCTCAACTGTACAACCTTTCCTCGGACTCAGACTCCGTCTTTTACGCTTGATGTCAATCCTAACGTTACCTACTCTCAGATTGTGGGCGGCAACGGCTTTGTATGTGCTTTGGGGCCATCGTCTTCTTCCATCTCCATCATGGGGTGTTGGAGATTCTCTGCCAATGCTACTACTGTTCCCTATAAGCGCATCTACAATGGACCCCTTCTCCAAGATATTGACAGTAGCCACACCCACGTTTGCGGTCTTGTAAATAATGGTAGTAGTAGCCTTAAGCTTGAGTGTTGGCAATGGCATGACTTCAATTCGAGCAGTGGGAGTGTGAGGAACATGTCAATGTCAAGCATGGCCGTGGGAGAGAATTTTGTGTGTGGCTTATCACCGACGGGGGACGTTAATTGCACAGGCACGGGGAGGGTTAGTAGTAGTAGAGTTGTTGTTGATGTTCCTGCGCCTGGCGGGAATTATAGTTTTGTCGCAGCTGGCTTTAGGCATGCCTGTGTCCTCTCCGGTGATGGTGGTTTGGTTTGTTGGGGAGACATGGAGGGTGAGAAGCCACAAGGGAGGTTCGTTTCATTGGCGTTGGGAGAGAACCGTAGCTGCGCACTCGGGCATGACAGAAGAGTTGTTTGTTGGGGGTCCGATAATTTCACCATGCCGCCCACCTTGAAAGACACTTTTTTTGAGTCAATTGTGGCAGAGAAAAGCGTTTTCTGTGGAGTTGTATCTTCTAATTTTTCCTTGCTCTGTTGGGGTTCTCCATTTTTTGAGTCAGACAGCAAGGTGTTTGAAGATGTCCTCCCTGGACCTTGTAGGAACAAGTGCCCTTGTGGGCCCTTGCCCAACTCTGCCAAACTATGTCAGTCTCCAGACGTCATTTGCCAACCCTGTTACCCTCAAGTGGTTCAATCTTCACCTTCACCTCCACCTCCATCACCATCACCATCACAGCCATCGCTACCATCAAACCACTCTCGTTGGAGCAGCCGAATGGTTGCATTCCTTGTGGTTGGATGTGTGGGGTGCAGTTCCCTGTTGCTAGTCATAGCTTTCTTCCTTCACAGGTACTGCAAGTCTAAACGCAGAGGAAGCCGTGTCCATGATTCTGGCCGGTTGGATGAGTCATCCCACTCTCAACCACAACCCGACGCTGAAGCTGGATCTCGTGTTCTTCAGAAGCGCCTGAGTCACGTGATCAGCATGGGAAATGGGAGCCCTTTGGAGGAGTTTTCTCTGGGGACACTGCTTCAAGTGACCAACAATTTCTCTGAGGAGAAGAGAGTTGGGGTTGGCAGCTTCGGTTCAGTGTATCGTGCCACTTTGGAGGACGGGAAGGAGGTTGCTATAAAAAGAGCCGAAGCTTCATCCTCCACCTACACAGTCTTGGGTGCCCAAGTGGACAAAGACAATGCTTTCGTGAATGAGCTAGAATCTCTCTCCAGACTCCACCACAAGAACCTGGTCCGCTTGGTGGGGTTCTACGAAGACACTAAAGAACGCATTTTGGTGTACGAGTACATGGACAATGGGAGCCTCGGTGACCATCTCCACAAGCTCCAAACTTCAGCTCTAATGTCATGGCCGGTGCGCATCAAGGTGGCTCTGGATGCTGCCAGAGGCATAGAGTACTTACACCAATACGCCACTCCTCCGATCATTCACCGTGACATCAAGTCTGCAAACATATTGTTGGATGCCAAGTGGACTGCCAAAGTCTCTGATTTTGGACTCTCCCTAATGGGACCTGATCCTGAAGATGAGGAGGCTCACCTTTCACTTCTGGCAGCTGGCACTGTTGGCTACATGGACCCTGAATACTACAGGCTTCAACATTTGACCCCCAAGAGTGACGTCTACAGCTTTGGCGTTGTTTTGCTGGAGTTGCTCTCCGGATACAGGGCCATCCATAAAAACGAGAATGGGGTGCCAAGAAATGTGGTTGATTTTGTGGTGCCATTCATTTATCAAGATGAGATTCACAGAGTCTTGGACAAAAGAGTGCCTCCTCCCACGCCTTTTGAGATAGAGGCTGTGGCGTTTGTCGGTTATTTGGCTGCAGATTGTGTCAGGCTCGAAGGTCGTGACAGACCAACAATGTCTCAAGTTGTAAATAACTTGGAAAGAGCATTGGCTGCATGTTTAGCACAACCAACACTCTCTAGGTCCACAACATACTCTTCTTCGCATTAGCGTTATCTTCTTCCTATTTTGCTATCTCCTTTTCCATCACGTACTCTTCACGTTCATCTTCAGCTCCCTGCATTCTGACACAGTCAACTTTTGTATATTGCATCACTTTTTTTTTTTCTTCATTTTTTCATACTAATTTCGACGTCACGCCTCACACCAGACTACTCAATTATATATACTAACCCGGTCCATTTTTGTTTTAAAATTCTGTAATAATTAGTAATTGATGATGACGCCAACAAATGTATCATTCATTCATGATTCTGTTCTGTAGCAAGCAAGGAAATGGAAATTATTACGTGGAATTAATAGTTTGAATCAGTGTGCATTCTAAAGCAAAAAATACACGGTTCACATCCCTCCTTTTCATTTTCTTTTCCTAACAGCTACTGGTTTCTCGGTCAATGTTTCGCTTATTTCTTCACGAGACAAAGTCCAATAGAAGGAAAATTTTAAAAGAGGAGATCTCTAACAAACCAAAATATATGTTCTTTTCAACTTGTTGAATCTTCAGATCTATCGTTGACATGTGTGTTTCTAGACTCTTTCCTTTTGTTTCAACAACTCAAGTGACAAAAGAAGCTTCTTAGGTGCAGCTTTGGTTGATAGAAGAAATGGAAGCAAAGCAAAAAGTTTTTGTATTTCAAACTTAGATTTTTCTTCACAAAACGTCTTACCAACAACAATCTGAACCACTGCTATAAAGTGGGTCAATATTTGAATAAAAAAAATATGAGTTTTAGAAATAAAGATGTTTTTGGAAATCATGTTTTTGGAAATAATAACTTGAAAGAGAAAACCACGATAAAAGGAAAAGGAAAAGGTGAAAAGAGCTTGGGGGTAGTGGTACTATAATACACAAAATACCTAAACACGCAAAGCAATAAAATAAGAAAAAAGGGTTTGGTAGCAACCCTTTAGGAAGCCACAATAATCATATAAATGTATGTCGGCATGGTCATGAAAGTGCTACAAAGTTAGGAAAAGGATTCACATTACAATTACAATTTGAAAAGAAACTCATCAGAGAAGGGCATTAGTGTCTTTGTGATGACGGCATTTTGGAGATTTCAATGCACAAGGTTCTGCATCAATTAGCATCTTAACAACCTCTCTCATGGTGGGACGCACAGAAGGAAGCTTAGTGGTGCACTTGATGCCAATCTTCAACACTTTCATCATATCTTCAACAGACTCAGATGCCACCCTTTCATCAAGAATGTTGAGAATACTTTCACGGTCATTCAGATGAGTCAAAACCCAATAAACAATATCCTTTGCCTCTCCATAATCCTCTTCAATGGGTTCTCTGCCTGTCACTAATTCTAACAGTACCACTCCAAAGCTATAAACATCACTCTTTTCAGTGATGTCAGTGGCATAAGCAAGTTCTGCATCAACCATCACAATATATACATTAACCACATGCTATTGAATTTCAAACATACATAAATAGGAAGCATATGTGAAAAAAAAACTCAAGATTCACATTATCTGATATATTTTACCATTCACAAGTGTACTCAGATGTCTCTGAACAGTTTCAAACATGAACATCAAATGCTTATGAAACATAAACGGTATACTGAAATTTCCCGGGAGAAAGCATTGGCAAACTTACCTGGAGCAATATAACCAAGTGTGCCAGCCAGACAGCTATATCCCAACTGCTTATCAGATTTTTCTGCAAACCTTGCTATACCAAAATCAGCAATTTTTGGCTCATAATCCTCGTCAAGCAAAATGTTGCTGGATTTTATATCCCTATGAATAATAGGCGGATTACAGTCATGGTGTAAATAAGCAATTCCTTTCGCAGCTCCCAGAGCAATTTTATACCTCTGTTTCCAGTCCAAGTCTGGCTTCCCATCTTTTATCTGTCCATGGAGAGCTTGAAATAGATTACCATTTGGCATGTACTCCAACACTAAAAGGTTCGATCCTCCTTTAAGTAAAGAAGCATAGAGTTTAAGTATATTTCTATGCCTGATTTTCCCCAAAATCTCCATCTCTGCAGCTAAAATTTTCACACCATCTATTTTCCCTAGTTGCTTGACAGCCACCATGGCTCTATTTTTCCTCAATTCCACTCGATAAACCTTTCCTGTGCCACCACTACCTATCAAATTATCTTCATCCAGATTACATATTTCATCAGCATCGATATCCACTTGGTGGAAAGATGCAAGTTTCCATTTTTGACTTGTTTCCTTCTGACGTTGCATGCTATTTTCTGCACCATGCTTGAGGCTTCTACAACTCAAAAGCAGCAAACCAGCTAAAATAACAACAAAAGTAGAAGCAATGAGAAAGATAAAGACAAATTTATTAGCAGGAACCCTTGGCTGATCATGACTTTTGGCACAAATCTTCAGATCAGAATTCAGGGAAGGTTTTAGGTTTCCCTCGAAACACAGCCCCTTGTTTCCAATAAAAGCTTTCTCTCCTCCAACAATAAAAAGACCAGATGGAATTCTTCCAGAAAGCAGGTTTTCAGAAAAATCCACCGAGCTTAACTTTATGGCTTCTAAACTATCTGGAATAGAACCTTTAAGTTTGTTTCCAGATATGTTAAGAGAGTTCAATGAGCTCATAAGTGAAATTGACTGGGGGATATTTCCAGATAGAGAATTCCAAGCAAGATTCAAGTCCACTAGTCTTGCACAATTACCCAGTTCTGGTGGTATTGAACCAGTTAAGGAATTCACTTCTACATGCAAAGAGGATAACTGCTTCAGAGATCCAATTTCAGGCGGTATTTCACCAGAGAAATTGTTGCTGCTCAAGTAAAGCTTCTCCAAGTTCACCAGTCTGCCAAGTTCTGATGGGAGCTTACCTGAAAACCTGTTTTTTGTCAAAACTACCTGATTTAAGCTAGTAGACAACCCAATTTCTGAAGGTACAACACCGGTGAAATCGTTATACGCCAAATCAATTATCTTTACATACGGAAGTGCCCAAACCTCATCTGGAATTTTCCCAGATAACTGGTTCATACTGATCCTAAATCTCTCCAGAGATTTACATGTAGCATAAGACTCCGGAAAAGTCCCTGAGAAATTGTTTTGCAATGCAAGCAGAAACCTCAACTTACTTCTTTCACACAAGAACTTTGGGAAATCGCCTGTAAATTGATTCTCAGATATGTCAATACTTTCAAGTGCTGAAAAACGGCCAAAATCTTTTGGAATTGTCCCAGTGAAGTTGTTTCTATATATTGAGAACCCAATGAGATGGTGCATATCTGCAAATCCTATAGGAAGTTCTCCAGAAAATCTGTTTTCATATAATTGAAAAACAACCAAGTTCTTCATATTCCCAATTTCCTCTGGCAGCCTACCATACATGTTGTTTGCAGAAAGGTCAATCTCCCGCAGATTGGTGAGGTTTGCAAGCTCTGCTGGAACCTCTCCTGTCAAATTATTTGAGAAGAGCTCAATCTTGTAAAGATTCTCTAACTTGGAAATTGATCTGGATAGTCTTCCAGATATTTTGTTTCTTGACATATCCAGTGTCTCCAATGCCTTCATTTCATACAGTGATTCTGGAATCTCTCCTACCAAATGGGAGCCACCAAGATAAAGCCAGGTCAAGTTCTTCAGATTTCCAAGAGTCCCTGGTATCTCACCTTCATTGTATGCATTTTCCCCAAGACCCAGTGAAACCAGTCCTGTTAGATTCCCCACCCAGCTAGGGATGCTTCCAGAAAAGTAGTTTGCTGAAAGGTCAAGAATTTGCAGGTTTCTCAGCCCAGACAAGTCTGGGATTGCTCCCACCAATTGATTTCCTGTTAGATTCAACACTCTGAGGCTGGTACACTTGCTTATTTCTGCTGGAAGCTTTTCGGAAATTAAATTTGACGGTAGTGAGAGAACTTGCAGGCTCTGCAAAACTGAGAGTGATGGGAAAATGACACCAGAGAGGGACTTATTGTCCAGTGAGATTTCTGTGACTCTCCCAGAAACTTGATCACATGTAATTCCATAAAAGTCACATGGAGAATTTGATTCATTCCAGGAAGCCAAATAATTCAAGGAGTCCTTCAAATGGTTCTTGAACTGAAAAAGAGCGTGGCTTTCCGACGTCTGAGACACACAAGGCGGGAAAATAGAGTAGAAGGTGAGAAAGAGCACTGCCAATAACTGGAAAAAGGATAAGAGACAGGGCCTCTTGGCCATTAAGACAGGATTGGGGGCAAATTTGTCAGTTCAGATAAGAAATAGAATCATTGGAATGCCAGCAAGGTGGATGATAATATTCGAACTTGGGTGATCAATAAACCATTATTGCAGGGACCATCCTGGAAACAACTGATCAGGGAACAAAATCATGCACTGAGATTAAATTATAAACAAGCTGCACATTAATAAAGAATGCTAAGGAAAAGCAATATGGTGATGTAAGAAATCAAAGAAAGGTGACGTTGGAAGGTCAATTTTGTTTGTATCTGTAGAGAACTATTGCACCGTCATTACTATGATTCTAATCAAAGAATTGAAGAAAGGGATAATGCTTTGAAGTCACTCATTCGCATCTTTGGCACAAAAGAGGTTCTGATCTAATTTGCTCTGAAAGCAAAGCACACATAATATAATTATAGCCAAGTGCAATTTCTCTTTTCTAATCATGAGGGACTATTACTAACAACCCTGCTCTGGACATTAGAATGAAATTGAAATGTTTTTTTAGAAAAGTAGCTTTTCAATCAGAACAGTTTAAACTGGTAGTAACTGTTACAACTTACTATTTCAACCTGAAGGAGTGCCCTTTTTTCAATTCCAAACTCAAAACAAAAGAGCAGAACAAGAAAATGATAAAAGATTGAAAGGAAAAGAATTTCATTTGAGTAGCAAGGATTAACCTGGCTTGAAAAAAGAACCTGATATCTGATTCATAAAAACTGTGCTGGACCTCCAAAGTCTGTCTTCATCTCTTCTTCAAAATGAGAGGAAAACAAAGTCTTGTTTTGTTGGTAGTGTTAGAAAGATTGTTGGGTTAGTGGGATGTGTTGGAAAATGCATAGACACGGAGCAGAGAACAAAAGGGTGTTGACAGTTCCATAGTGTGTGTATTGGTATTGAATTGGAAGTTTCCAAAGGAGTACAATACAAGAGTGAAGAAATCTGTAGTGGAGTAGAATTGGAGATATTAGAGCTTGAGCATTAACTCTAGCACTAACACTACCTCTCGGTAGTGGCGTGTGTGAGTGTGAGACCGAGAGAGAATGACAGAAAAAGAATAGTTTCCAGAAACATATAGCGTGACATTGAAATCGAAATATGCTAAAAGAGTGAAAGAAAAACAGAAAAAGGCTAGCTTGAGTTTGACACCATTTCATAATGTCAAGGAGTGAACCAGTGATTGAGGTTTGGTGTGGGGCAAAAATGCTTTAGAGATTGACATAAGAAGGTGCTATTCTCTCTCTCTCGCAGACACTTCTCTCCACTTGTTCCACCTTCCATTCATTCATTCATCCATCAGCTACTAGTGGAATGGATGGACCACTATAAAGAACATACAAGTACACACCCATTTTCCCATCCACTCATTTTTTTCGTTTCACTGCATCAATAGCAACTTTTTCACGAATCAATTCCTATTCATTTTACTCAATCAATCACTCAATACTCATCCACTTTCCACGAATCTACACACTCCATAATACCAAACAATATACCGAACAAGATACTCGTAAAAAATCTGTTCGTATAAGATAAATCCAACTTCTGCAAATGTTACTCATGCAGTAACATTTATTATCAGTTGATCTTCAGTTTATTTACGCATATAAATATCTTTCGTACTTGTTTGGCATCTTATCCATCTCTTACTGTTGGTTGACTTACAGATTTATTCATCAGTTCTTAAAATTTATAAATAAGAATCAAGCGAAGCGAAATCGAGCTGGAAAAAGAGTATATTATGTAATAATTTTTAGTATTTTTGTGAGCTATGCATGGATAAGAAATGAAAATTGTGGATTATTTCATTGAAAAATGTAATTATTGAGAATAATAGAAACATGATTGGATATTAAAAAATTGTACTGGTGTGGCTCTGCATAAGTTCAAGC
The DNA here is from genome assembly GCF_000741045.1 of Vigna radiata var. radiata. Classification (NCBI taxonomy): domain Eukaryota; kingdom Viridiplantae; phylum Streptophyta; class Magnoliopsida; order Fabales; family Fabaceae; genus Vigna; species Vigna radiata. Next base: position 346,597 of record NC_028352.1, read on the forward strand.
TCAATTAAACAATAAGGCCTTTTTCTTCATTTCTTCTGTTATTTCTGTGCTGCTTTTTCACTCTCTTTAATGTAATCATTGCACGTAAAAACATCGTGGCTGCGCTGCAGTATAAGTTAATTTTCCCTTTCTGTTCTGTTTAGATAATGAAAGAGCAATGCAGTGTAGAGAATCTTGTTTTGTTATAAAGAAGTAATTTGGTAGCTAGGGTTTTGGTATCCCAACGAACTCTTGTATGAGATGTTCAACTATTTTTCTTGATGTAACCTTATCGATCTCGTACGCTTTCATCTCATTCTTCAGACCTGCCATCCACCCACAAAAATGTTATCACTCTAATCTTCATTGCATATTCAAGAACATAACCACAAATTATACTCGCATCCTTCAAAAAATACTCCTTACAATGTAAAACTTTTGTTTTATTCCACTCACCAAATTTTAATAAAAAGATTTTATTCCTGGATCTCATTGATTATTGTACCATAAACATCATCATAACTTAAATCTGTTCAATTTTTTAATGATGGTATGGATATTAATTATGAAAGGTTGATTATAGATTTAGTTCCTATACTATAATTATTAGTCCTACACCACATTAATTATTTATTTTAGTTTTCTATTATATTTCTTTCTACTTTAAGACATGCAGATTCTTATTTCTCTGTACAGAAACAAAAATAAATAAATAAACAGAAGTCCTTTTTGAGGAAGAAAAAGGTGAAACCAACCTGGAAAGTGCAAAGCTTTGAGTGGCAGCCGGGAAGCATTAAAATCGAAGAAAAAGAGCAAACTCTCTAACAGCTTCGTAGATTCCGTGCAAATCAAAACTTCTCTCTATCACAGTCAATCATATTTGTACAAAGCTTCTTCAGTTTCAGTTTCAATTGCACAGAACACAAACTCATGTTGTTAAATATAATTACTGTTGTTGTGTGTGGAATTTTCCAATACAAGTTTGTTTAAATAATTTAGCTAACTGTTATGTGATGCCATCACAGAAGAAAAGTTATTAAAATAAAAGATGTAAATTCAGAGTTTGATTAACCTTGAAGTTCTTTTCATCAGTAAAGTACCCCGTGACCACAATAAGTGCTCGAAGTTTCTCATACACTGAAGCAGAACAAAGTAATAAAAGTTAGAAATGCATTGCAAATTTGAATAATGGAGGTTTTATGTGAAACTGACACTGAAAGCTTGTTATTTCTTGTGCAAGATTTTCTGCGCGAGAAAGAAGCTGTCCGATTGAAAGTCCTACGCAACTCATGCCAATTTGCAATGACCTTGAATCTCCACTCTCTGCTTTATTACCCCATCAGACAAAAAAGTAAATTTTGTTAACTCTCCTTTGTTTGATTATGTGGTACATGCAGATTGATTGAAACTATGATGTTTGGGATTATGTAAAATTTATTTGTTTAAAAATGTGAGGCAAGAAAACAAACAGAACCAAAATAAACCAGAATGGAAACTACAATACAATTGAAATTTTAGCTTATGAATATGATAATGGTGAAATAAAACATATCATATCTGATGCATATATCTACACTGCCGACAGGCAGAAGAGAAGCAGAGAGAGAGAATTGAAAGTAATGTTATGTCTTTTTATTACACTCATTTATGAAAGGTACCTTTATTTATTTATATATACAAACAAAAGTCAATACCTTGTCCTGTCCACTTTTTGAAGTCCTTCCACAATATATCTGCTACTTGGAGGGAGGAAAGGTCATGCATTTTGTACTTCACTGAAAATCACAAACACTTCAACATACAATACTGAACCAACTTAGAGCTATCAGATACAAAATATATTCAATACAACTTATATATACATGATCAAGTTCAAATATGTTGGTTTTCTAACAAACTTGTATGTTAAGCTCTAAAAAGAAGAAGATTCAACAGTAGCAGTAGCATGTGAACATCTAAATTGATAGAAAATGGTGTGGGGGCATACATAATTGGTAAAAGCCATTGCATCCATAACGACCAGCACCATTGATCAGTAATGAAGCCGTGTACTTATCTTTGGAGGTGCAGCTAGGGTCCCTTAGATTCGCAGTATCCAAAAGAATGCCAGCTAGCTGCAAGCATTCACAGGAATCAAAGATAAGACAAAACTTCATTTTAATTTTCGGGTAGACATGAGGGACACAACGCTCAAACAAGACAAAAAACACTACAAGTCAGGTGAATAGCATGGTGTATTTCAACACCACTAAAATCTCCACGAATCATGCTACCAACTCTGGAATAATAATCTTATTATTGCATGAACCTTCTTTTCTTTCTTTCTCAGAAAAAAATGTTTCTATAATCTTAGAAATCACATTAAAATATCAGAAAAGTTAAGTTCTACACCACAAAGGCAAGAGAGCCTGCTTAGCAAAACCATCGTCAATCAGGGAATTTCTTTTTATACAGTAACGGGTCGGACCAGATTGTAAAAAGTTCAAAACAAGTATAGGGTATGAAAAATTTTCTGGTAATCACTGAAAGGGGTCAAATTTTATATCATATTTACCATATGAGAAAAGTATCTTAGCAATTGCTCCAATGTAATGCGTTTAGTTAAAGAAAATAAGAGGCAGCTCAAAATTTAGAACTAGAAGTTTTTAAGTACCAGAAATTTACTGAATGATTTGCCAGCCAAAATTTCAGGCGAATAATTTACAAATTTGTCTGCTATGGCCGTGCAACAAGAGAATTCCTGTAGAAATGGTTAAATGACAACTGAGACCTTGTAATGATACATCCATGGAAGAAACAAATTATTCTTCTATATCATTCAACACTAGTTCACATGATAAAAAGATCTTCTGCTAACACTTGTTCAGCTGTGTTAATACTTCAAGTTGAAAGCTCTAAGGATGATAAGTATGGGTGAGAGCATCATTGGGTAGTATGGTTTACTTCATAGATTCATACAGTTCCCTGTAAATATGTGCAGAGTTCTAATAACAGAGGGAGTAAAACCTAATAAAGTAAAACTATAGTCATCAGAGTAAAAAGAGAATAAATATCAAATCATCAAAATTTAAACATGTAAAAATTACAGGTACCTAGATGTTGAACTTTTAATATATAAAGATTAAAACTGAAATTGAGGAAACTATGATAACCAAAAATACACGAAGAGATATCACTGAAATTGTCTGGAGAATTTAAGACCAACCTCGCCTGTGATGACAGTTTTAACCCATGGATATATTGTATCACCCTGAGAAATAAGAGTTTTATGGATGGTATGCATTAGTTCTTAAATATGAAAAAAAAAAAAAAGTGTATAGAATGGTTAAAAAAAGGTGCAGTAAATTAACCTTTCTGCAGTGAAAATTTTCAACCACAGCATGCTTCAATTTCTGCTTTCAAAAGAACATAATATCAGTAATTCTCTACGATTATAACCAGAGCTGAACATTGTGTCCACTGCATAATTTATTACCTCTTGCTTACTGTTAATCTTGCTTCCCTTCAACAGCACGATGTTAAGACTTCCAAATAGATCATAGTAACCCAAATCAATCTGTCAAATTTATTGATATAATTAAGCATTCTTTTTGGAGTGGACACACAGGAAAAAGTTCATAATTATGTGTTGCTGTGTGGCTAATGTTTGTAATGCAGGGGCATTGCAAATTGGAGTTTTAATAATATCCTTGGTTTATCCCAAACACAAATAGCAGACCTAATTTGATGTAAGTACATTTTTTTTCTAAATTATAATTGTAGAACAGTCTCGTCAAACTTACCTCATCTGCAAAAATTAATGATGACTGATCAATATGACATGAATCAAGCAACCACTTGAGTTCAACATGCGAAGCAAGATTTGCCCGGTTGATGTTAATGATTGGTACTGTGCAGAACTGATCGCTCTCTGAAGTTACATCTAGGTAGAAGGAATACGTGATGATTGAAGCCACAGTTCCTACATCTGTTAACAGTTACATTTAGAATATATTATTCCATAAAAAAATACTGGTCAGGAAAATCATGGATTCATGTTCACAAGATTTCAACTTATGTCAAGATTGTGTTAAGAAATAGAAATTACCAACACCATCTGAACCCATTACTACACGCAAGAATTTGCCTGGTACACCAGCATTGACATCATCCTTTTTTGCTTTCAAATATGCGTTTAGCTTTTCAATGGTTTGACATGATTCAACAATTTCCATTTCCGGTGATACTCCAGTATAGTATGAAGCTGCAGACAGTGGAAGTAGAATACTCGATAGCTTTTCTTTTCTTCTGGTGATAGTGTATGTCTTTTCTGTATTGGTTATTGCATGATGTTTTTCACCAGCTTCAGGAGTGTGGTGGCTGTGGCCATATCCAAGATGGTCTGATTTAGTTTGTTCAATGAACTCAGGTTGAATATCCAGTTGTATAAATGGAGTAACTTTGCTGGTTTTTAACCACTTCTCAGATGGCGAATGTTCAGAAGACTCTTCCTTGAATCCTGAGACTGATGAATTCTCTGCTGACAACTCCATAACCTCTTCAGACATATCTGAGATACGATGTTTTCCAGTATGGTTTCACCAATATCTGATACATATAGATATACTCTTCCTCTTTCTTACATAAAGTCCAGAGCATTTGAGAATGCTCACTAAATTAACCTTGCAGAACAAGAACCAAAAAAAAAAGAAGCATTTGTTGGATTCTCCGAAATTGGGAGACACCGATTAAGCGCTTATTATTTTTTCGTGAATTACTGTTATTCTATTAGCTTTGTGAAACACAACAGAATATGCCTGTGCCTGCCTATGTGAGTAAGAACACAGCAGGCCTTGGCCGCTTTTATTTTTCTATCTCTCTTTCTTAAAGTGTTATAAAAATATGATTCATGTTCTTATCATATTCAATATTTTCATATTATTTAAAAATCGAATCAAATATAATTAAAATACTCATTCATTTTTCTTTATCTGATGTTTTTTAAAAACAATCATATTGGATAAAGATCTAAAATGAACATTATTCGAATGTATCAGATAGTTTAGTCAAAAAATAAACTATCATTAGATATTTAGGATTGATATCAAGAGCTACGTTAAGTAAAAGTTAATATAGTTTTTTTTTTTACTATTATTAAAATCCAATGTTAATAGATAATATATTAGATTTAAGAACAACTTAATTGATAAGGTTCTACAATAAATAATATCTCAACGTATGAGATAGCCCGCAAAAAAAATAAACCATCATTAAATGCTTAATGTTAATGTTGAGCTACGTTTATTAGAAGTTAATAGTTTTTCTTTATAATCCATTCTTAATAGATGATGGTATATTAGATTTGTTGGCAGATAGATAATATAATATGATAGATTTGTTTGGAGCACAAGTCTCACCTTAAGTAATATGTAAAAAATTATAAATCTATTATTTTTTAAGATTTTGAATGAAAAAAATAAGTCATACTTTTTATTTAGGTTTAGCTTCAGTACTATTTAGAGAAAAAGGTTTAAATGAGAAAATTCCTTATCGTAAATTCATTTTAATCGTTCAATTTCTATTATTCAGAAACTTTTTTCTGTACATGAGACCAACTAAAATTTTAACAATTTCACTCATTTGCAAACATAATTACAATCATAGCTTAAGAAGTAACATTGAGAAAGCTTAAAAAAATAAAGAATGGTGCACTAATGAATAATGTAATTTGTTACATTTTGGGCTCAAGTCAATATGTGTAACAAATTACCTTCTATTTACCAAAAGTCACAAATACAAAACAGGCTAACTAAAACGTTGACATATTAGTCAAACACAATTGATCACACATAAACCAAGTACAAAGTTATGTTATTGCTAGAAAAATATGAGATATTTTTGTTCATTAGAGGCTTTGATCTACTGTCACGAATTTTGATTCATCATTAATTAGTACTATTGTTAAATCTATAGTAGATTTAATTGCAACATATGCACATCAAGCTACGGGGAAATTGCAAGTTAAGATCTTTAGAGTTCATATAGAAATTATGCTAAAAAAAATACAGAATTGAAGCAACACACCCTTCTAAAATATCTCTGACGGACTAACTTTAAAGTAACACATTTCAAGTTCCATGGAACATCACCTTATACAGTGGACTCGACAACATTAGAACTTGTTAAATTTCAACAATTTCATATAAAATTGTATGAGTTTCCGAAGTACTATTTGTTAAATTAAGTTAAAATAATACCAGACAAGTGTGCTTTGGATTACCTAAATCATGAATCTATAATAGAAAAGAGGGATCTTGAAAGGTTTGTTTATGATGTGTAGGGATTGAAAATAAAAACTAATTTTGAGGTTGAAGAGGATTGCAACAAGGTTTAATAAACAAGACCTGTGTGTAAACCTCAGATTTAGCACATATAATTAATAAAATGTGTTTGACTGAACATTGGTAGAAGAATTAACTTGATTTGCTTATGTTGACATAGGTTGAACAGAAGCAAGCATAATATGAAATTAAAGACATAGTAGAATGAGTAGCAAATCCATTCTCATCCGACATGGATAGAGAATGAAATCCTCCTACTTCAGTATTCCTAATTACAATCCAAACCATATAGGCTTAAACATATAATTAATAGAGTATCAAGGTCCATCTCGATGTAAAAGTTGGCAGATAGAAAAGCAGGGAGAAGAGAGAAAGAGAGAGAGAAAGAGACAGAGAGTGATGAGATTCACCTATGTCCTAACCATGGTTGGTGAGTAAGTGAAGAACCCAAGGGAACCAAAATATCTCCCAGGGTTACATGCAAGTGTTTTGAGTTGTGCATCCATTGATGCAGTTCTCAACATGATGATGAAATCTACTACTTATGCTAAAAGGGAAAATAAAACACTATCCCTCCTAAGGATTAGTGGATTGGGCTTAAACTCCCATAGTTTAGCCACATTGAATTTACAGGAAAAAGCAAGAAGAAAAAAACAGTAGTTAGATATTATCTCCCCTTACCCAAAGGGAAGATTGTGAATTGATTGGTTGGTTAAAACTCTTTTTTGAGAAAATTGAAATGAAGTTGAGAAAACATATTTATAAAAAGACATGACTGATCCTAAAGCTAATGCCTAAGACTAGCTAGATGTTACCATACAAAAAAGCTGGGACATCCAATGTCCATGATTGCTAAAAGCTCCTCTTCATGCAGAGGTGATTATAGCAGTGATTGGAGGGAATAATACCTATTTTTGCAGAACTAACTTCATTTCTAGTTCATGAGCTACTTCCCATTTACAATTTTTCAAACCATTCTACACTTTTACTTAGCCCGCCTTGGGCACAAGTCAANAAGATGGTTCTTTTNGGCTCGGCCTTTCCAGGGCCAAGCTTTGCTGTTCTTTTTTTTTTTCCAACAACTCAGCCAGCCATTTCCGGTGGCCGGCTCCTGTTGCTTCGGCGGTTCNCCTGAGGGAACCCTTCATTCAAGATGCAACATTTTTTTGAGAAAAAGAAATGCATGACTCTCCAGATGTGGAGAAACATTTTAGCCCCTACGGGGGGCTTCTTATATATGCTGGAAAAGCCCAAATGCCATTGATGGACTTTGCATTGTGTTAGTGAAAGAGTGGGTGTGTGTGAGAGAGAGAGCACCATGGTTAGGGCAAAGGTTGATGATAATGATGATGATGACAATGATCAGAGACTTCAAGAAGCAACTGGGAAGTTTTGACATAGCTAATTTGAGATGAGTCTCTAGCGATGAGGAATTGGAGCTTGAAGGGACACGGTCACGCCTGCGGCACAGCGAAACACACTGTCAAAGATGTTAGCGCCCCATTTAATCACTCATGTATTGGAATGGGAATGAAAGAAAAGTAGCAGAAACCAAACCTGATTGCAAGGCAGGGGAAGGAGCAAGAGACATGGGTGTTCCGTAGTGCTGGGCATAGGCACCTGCTGCAGTGGAAGCAATCGGAGAATACTGAAAGAGGTGAGGGGCATAGTTCACACCGTAACCCTGCCCTGAACTATAGCCCCCGCTTGTGCCACCGCCGCCACTCCCTTCTCCGCCGTACTGCAGATATGGGTAGAAAGCTGCAGCACCCGTCATCATCCCTCCCGGCCCACTTCCATAAACTGGGTACTGTGCTGTTGCTCCTCCATACACACCATAGTAGCTCTGCAGCATGCATGCCATTTTCCATTTTTCAATTTCCACGTTATTCAACAGTAGATACCACATTTCAATTACTTTATTTATTATAATTCTACCTTGTCAGCAATATTTCGCATCTATTTGATTTATTCACTTATTAATTAAAAGGTGGACCAGCAGCATGGTTTTGTTTGATTAAAAAAATAGGGTGTGCAGTGCAGAAGCACTTGAATTTAGAAGAGTATGAAAGTATGCGTAGCACATGACTGAGAAATGGACCACAAACTCGAGCTGATGAAAGAAAAAAGAAATAATATTGGTGGGGAAAAGACAGGACAGACAACACTTTGACTAAGGCTCACTCACTCATTACTCCTTTGCTTGTCCCAAGGGAGGGAATCAATTATACAAACAGTGCATATGCCACCGACTTATACCACCTTCATCTCCACATTTTGTAGGGTACTATTATGTGTTGTCCAAACAAACACAATTACCACCCTACCCACTCTCTTCTTTTATTTCATTTCATTCCTTTGCTTTATTATCATCCATGTATGCATTTTACTTTTTATTATTTACGATAATATTTAATTGTAATTATTTATTTATTTTATTTTGTATAAAAAATAACTATATATCGTTTACATGAAGTCTATTATTATTCCATACAGATATAGAAACACACGTATGGGTGATTCATCATTTTCATAACACTAATAAACGTTAAAAATGGAACGGGTCTTATAGGTTGTTTTGTTGCTAGTAGTTAAGAGCATGTTTACTTTTGATGAGCCCGGCATCTTCTTTGCCAAATTGCTACGTTGAAGATTTGTTGAAGTATTGAAAATTTTCCAAAAGTCGGTTTAGTGTGATGTAGCATGGGAGGGGGGAAGAACAGTGGAAACAGTTTGATTTCAGGTTTAAAAGGTGGTGTGTCCTAAAAGCTACGCAAGAAAACGCATCCTAAGTAAAAGATTTAGTGTAGAGAAAGAGAAAAAAAGAAAGTAAAAGTGAAAGTAAAAAATGTACAAACCGTAGGGTAAGTGTAATCCGGCGAGTAAGGAGAGTACCTGAAAAATAGCGATAAAAGAATAAGGAAAGAAAAGGGTTAGAACGTGAAGCAATAATAAGAGAGGGTAGTGCAGACACAGTGCATGAATTTGAGAATGTGGAGTTTTCATGCACATGAGAGAGAGAGAGAGAGAAAAAGAAAAGAAAGAGAGGGTTGACAGAAAATCTCTCTCTAGTGCTGCATAGGTATGATGTGTAGGTTGAATAGAGATGAAGTGGGTGGCAATGGCAAGGCAAGGTAAGGGTAGTAAAAAAATATGTTTGGGAGTTTTTGTTGTGAATGAGTTGGCATGCACGTGCCATGATCCCACCTTAGTAGTACAACTGTAGAGAAGAGAGAGAGAGAGAGAGAGAAAAAGCAGTAGCATGCTATAAAGAGTTAAAGCATATTCATACCCATAAACATTATAAGGTATCCCTTGCTGGATAGCATAATGAGGGAAGGTTGCTGCTGAAGGAAAAGCTGATCCAACTCCTCCTCCAAATCCTGTCTGGAAAGAACCCATTACTCTGAAGTTCCTCCCTCCTCCTCCTCCTGCCAATATTAATAATTTATAGAACATCATCAACCAAACAAACACATCGTATAAATGAGTTCGACTTATGTACTTATGTTTGTATGTATAAATAGGTTGTATTTCAGTAAGAAAAAAGAAACATGGCCAAAAAATAACTGAAGGGAACAAATTCAGTGGACGTACTGCTTTGGTTCCATGCTTCTTAGGGACATTTCTTCCATTTGTTTCCCAAAAATATACATGAAATAAAACTCTCTCTTGGATAAAACATAATAGAACTTTCCACTCTGGAAGAATATTCAATCTTAGCTGTCATTTAGCTGTGTTGTCTTCCATTTTTATCAAAGAATATTTCGACGCAGATATCATGACTTGGATTTCACTCAAATAATTTTTGGGAGGAATATCCATTAACGAGCATGTACGTGGGGTATATCGATGAGAATAGTTTGAGAAATATGTTATGGCTATGGCATCTTTCAACGGTGACAAACTAAAAAGACAAGATTTTATGCAACTTATGGGATATCTGATACATTATGTGAATGAGACCTTAATAAAGTAAGAACTGGGATGAAGAAAAAGGAGAAGATAGAGAAGAACAAATACAGATTTATGTATATACGGACCATGCTTTGGGGTTGAAGGCTTAGATCTCTGGACACCCAAAGAAGCAAGGTTGCAGTTAGCTCTCCTACCGTCGATTACGGGAGCAGCATCTACACAAGCTCTCATGGCAGCTTCTGGTTCGCGAAATGTAACCTGAAACGGAAATAATGAAAGAGAACATGTGATATAGTATATATATATATTACTTGGTTTAGACTTGAGATCTAGGTGGGTGGTGGTATGTAATAGGAATTGGACAAAAGAATTAATTTATTGAGGTGTGTGTATAATGATATGTATATAAGCAAAAAAAAAGAGATAGAGAGAGATATGTATATGAACATACAAATCCATAGCCTTTAGATCTTCCAGTAGCTTTGTCAGTGATGACAACAGCCTCCAAGATCTCACCAAACTGCTCAAAATACTTCTTCATGGTCTCCTTTTGAGTCTCCCAGGCCAAGCCTCCAACAAAGACCTTAGTGTATGTGGTGTCACCAAACTGGCCTGCCAAATTAACTGGAGTCATGTTGAATTTTGCGGATCGAGAGAAGCAATGAAAAGACTTGAATGGGTGATCTTAATCTTATTATCCTGTAGCTAGAGTCAGCTGAGCTATGACAAAACTTCCCAGTGTTATTTTGTCAAACAATGAGTGTATAGAGAGACAGATCCAGGTGACGGAGGCAGAAGAAGATGAGAAATAGCCGCTAAATTTAGAGGGATGTTCTCTTGGGTGATGTTGATGAGAATGGAAGAGAAAGAACAGAGACAATTAGGTCAGAGATCAAAAAATGAGAGAGAAAGAAAGAGAGAGAGAATTCGGAGGGAAGAGAAAGCAAAAGTTGGAAAAAGAGGAAAGGGCCTCACATAATAAGGACATGAATTATATACATAGCAGCCCCACCAGCTTCCATTATTCAATCTCTATTTTCTTTTCTTTTCTTTAACAATATCAAATCTCAAACCGGACCACACTTCTTCGGCTTATGCTGCTTCTTCTGGTTCGATCCCATCCATTACCTCATGCATTTAATTATATTTATCATTATATTAATTATTTGCCCTGCATTTAATTATATTTATACATGTTAGTAACCTTACAACTTCTCCTACTTTAACATCACCTTTTAACTCTCTTCAACAATTATAAACTAAAATTTTAACTTTTATTTAATGCCAATATTACACTTTCACACAAAAATTATGCCTTTTAAATTTTAAATTCTTTAATCATAAAGCCTAAGAGGTAAATGAAAGTAGAGATTTAATTTAACAAAAACTCATGATTTCAATCATAAAATGATTAAAAAAAATTGTGTTGGAAAAATACGTGGCCATTTTTCTTACAAAAGGAGGGATAGTTTAGTAATTTAGTTTTCCCTCTCCCTCTCTTCGTATTTTCGGCGGGTGGCTAAGGATGAATCATCCAATGAGAGAGAGGCGGACCGGGTTTGGAGCAGAAGCGAACCGGATGATAAGGTGTGTAATCGACGTGCCTATGATTAAGAGTAAACAGCGAATAGATGTGTGTTTGTGTCCACGCGCAATCATGGGGGCGTGGGAGTGGATGATGCAGCAACTATTATTATGTTCCTTCGTCTTTGCACTTTCTATTATTTTGAGGAGACACGAGGTGTGGTGTGGGGTGCATTATTACCCTCGTATTTTCCTTCAATTACCTATTTGCCCCTCTACCAGCTACTCCAATCCCCATTTTAAACCACGGTGCCTCAAAACGGAACGGAAAATGGCGCCAACAGTGTGTTGGAGGGAAGTCAACGGTCAACTCTCCAATGGCGGTTTGTCATTCACAAAACACGCCTTTCCACGTCAGATCAAATTTTATTTATATACACTTTATAAAGTTATTTTCTTAAATTTTAATACCTAATTAGGATTATGTAAATACTATAAATAAGCAAAAAATATATAGGAGTATTTTACAAGCAACTTCGCTTACTGCTCTAAAGCTTACAGAAAAAGACATCTCAACTCAATAAAAATGACATTTCAATTCAAATAATAAAAGTATCTTTTTTTTATTTTTGAAATACCACTTGACTCTGAAAAGAATTAAAAATTTGTGGTGAAAAATTTTAAATTATATCAAATACTCCGTTGTGTAATTTTAAGTGCTTCTTATGATTTTGAAGAAGTAAATGAATATTAAAAATTCCTTCGTCTTAATAAAAAAATTATATTTTATTCTTTTATCTTTTATACTAATATAAAAGAGGCCGACATTTATTGACTCGGAAGTTTGAATTATCTGAATGAGAAAACAAAAGTCAAAAAATATCTGTTTCAGCCAATTAAACTCAAATATAAAGAACAGCGTGATTGATGTAATTAATGGTCCAATTAATAAATAGATTTTCATTAATTTAACTTCGAACAATGCATGAAATCAATTTGTAAGCCACTTCATTGAAACTTTTCAAAAATATATCTTACAAAGAGGAGTCGGTAAACTATATATTTTTAGCAAAGAATAATATCAGTGTTGTATATATTTTTTTTTAAAGATGTGAAACTTTTATTTACATTTATTTTTTTATAATTACCACATCAGTGTTGTATACATATTTTTTTAATAGGTCAATCACGATAATGTAGTTAAAGCCTCCTTTAAATAAATTCAAATAATAATATTAAAAAGGTATGCTAGTAACTATGAAGGATGAAGACAATAAAGAGATTATATTCATATGAAAATAATCTCATATATTTTATTAAAAAATAAGTGACAAATAAAATCACATACGTTTAAGTGAAGTCAATAAGGAATAAGTTTATCACTATATACAACTCCATTCTCAAACTAATTAGAGATTGAAGTATTTGAACACAGGCCTTCCACTATACTATGTACAAATGATTATTATTTTTCAATTGTTTTAATAAATATTTAAATACAATCCATAAATATTTCTTTTCGTTTTTTAAAATCATCTGAACACAACTTTGCAAGTTCTTTCGTGCGTAAGAGTTTTAAAACTATAAGAACATTCTAAAAGTTAATTACACAAAACATGTTGTAATTAACAAGATTTGTTTTTTCATATGTTGCATAGAAAAAAAAAAAACTCTCTCTAATGGGAAAAAAAATCACCAAATACTACTTCCTATTTATAAATATCATGTTAATTATAATTAAAGTTTGTATTTACAAGTGTCAAATTGTAATTCGTTATGTTAACTATTTTTAGACTAAAAAAACATTTAAATTAACACGAATAAAAAGGGTATTGACAAACACTTACTGTAGAAGATAAAAAGAATATTAGTGATAAATATTTTTTTTTTAAAATATGCATCTATTATTATAATATAAATCAATCACTTTCCTTAATTACGATGAATTAGATTATTAAAACTTTAAAAAAAATTAACATTCTATTAACGATGAGAAAAAGAAACACGATTATTGTCTCTAAGTATGGTTTGGCAAGTTGTCTTTGATTATGTGGCCGTGACCCCTCACAACATTACTGATGTTTACATATTGTGTCGGACTTTTGAAACACGGCGTGCTGCCTTATCTCGTATTAAAAGAATAATTCTGATTAATCAACGTAAAAGCTTAATTATGCTAATCACTTTTAATGAATAAAGAAAATGCCCTGCTTTATACAATTTTGTGGTCACATTGCATATAAATACAATCCTCAGTATATTCGCTATGAATCTGTACGCACACGTTTTAATTTTTCGTTATTGTATAAAATAAATAATAACGTCAAGATGTAATTGAATTGGTTCAACCTGTTATGTAAACTATGATAGACTTATGTTATTTTCAATAAAATAAGAATATTTGAAGTATATAATTAAAAAAATATAAATAATTAGTATTTATACTATTTGTTTATTTTAAATATAAATTTTTTGTAGAAAAGTGTATCTGAGGAATGGAATTTGCTTAGCTTCTCCAGCACATCTCTCTCTGACAATTTCTGTGTATATCATGACAGAAATTAAAGTACATTAAGTAGCATAAATTAAAGAGGAATAGTTGCAGTCAGACACCCATTTTAATAAAACCTCTTTATGCAGTGGGTATCATTATTTCTCCTTCCATCATTAACTTTTTCCATCTCTCCATCCAAGGCTAAAATAACACAACCATTGCTGCAAACTGCACAATTTCTAACTACTATTCACTCATTCATGTATTTTTTTTTTATTAATGAGTAGTTTTACCAAGAAAACTTATCCACATTAATTACAGTGAGAAACATTTTTCTTCCATGTTTGGTCCAGTGTCACATGGAGCTAGATTCCATGCTTCATCCCTATATAACTGCGTATTCAAATGGTAGAACTAGCTACATCTGTACCAGTACCATGCATGTCTTACAACTGATACTGCAGCTCTATGTTACAAAATTGATACTTTTTGTGTGTGTCGTTCTCTCCTTATATATTAACCAAGTTACAGACATGTATATAAAGTGGATGCAGCAGGGCATGTTTTTGCAGTGTGTTTTAAAGAAAAGTTGATAGAGAATTAAATATGTTGTGAGGTTGCAATGATAATTTGGGACAGAGAGAGATAGATGGATGGAGGGAATGGCAGTGTGGTGATATGAGTGAAGAATGTGGGGTGTTGTTTATGTTGGAAGGGTAGAAGAAGAAAAGATAATGAGAAGAAGTTGTGAAAATGTAACATATTTGGGAGGTGGGGTAGGCGTAGCTGTCTTCAACTTTAGGTTGATGGCTGAGCATAGCAGAACTTGGGAGAAGATAAGAAAAGAGAAGAGAGAATTGTACACCCAAAAGACCAAGCCAACTCAATTACAGCGCACACCAACTGTTTGAAACTTTTCTTTTCTCTCTTCAATTTGCAAACAACTCTTAACTCACACTACACATTCATCCTTCTCTTCTTCTTCACCACCTTTACGTTATGCTATAATTGCAATTTTTGTAATTATATTAACTCACATCTCTCTGTACATCTCTTTCAAATACATGACATAATCATTGATGATATATAAAGATGAATGATTTTGGTGGATAGCAAATTATCGACATGAAACTTTTATACAGTTAAAAGAGTTTTTCTTTTTTGCAGTGTGATTCATTTAGCAGAATACATCAATTACTGTAAATTCTATAATTTATGTTCAATTTGTATAAATCAAAAAAGGGAACTTCACTCTTCGTTATGACAGAAGTTAAATCTCAGACTTATTTACTTCCATCAAAATCAACCCAGTTTAAGATTCACCTTATATAATTAGCTGGTGTTTTCCTAAACTCAACGAATTAGACTTTATAATTCACAACTTTCATATACTGATATTTGAAAATTATAAAGATTAACTATTTTTTAGCATATAATTAAGTTGATAACATGTTATAATAAGGAGGTTGGAAGAAATTATATGTTGGTAGGCAGCGTGGAACCTTAATTATGGAAGCCGACTTACTTTTATAACTCATCATAAAGTTAGTCAACAATTACGATTTTCTGAATGAAAGATAGTTGTACTTCTACTTATGTGTGCTAATCAAGTTCTTTTCTTATTGATATTGTAATAAGATCAGAGACTCTTACGAAGCTAAGTGATGAAATTTCTCAAATATTTGATTTTTGAAGAATTGTAAAGTAAAGAAAGAGAAAAAAAAAAAAAAAGAAAACACAAGAGATATTTGTCTAGTTGTAGAGTTGCGGTTGCCACGTGGTTATTTTTGGTCCATGAGATGAGAATGTTGATCTCCGACAATTGGACTCAAATGTGACGGTATTTTAAGGTCCAGCCCTCACATTTATGGACCCAAACTCCAACAATAGAAATGGGGACCCTTTAGTACTGATGTTACATCAGTTTAACTTAAAAAAAAGATAAATACCTAAAAAATGTATATTAAAAGAAACATATATCTTTTATATTTAAGTTACGTAAAAAAGATAATTTCAATTTTTAAATATGGTATTTTGATATATAACTGTAATAAAATAATATTACTTTTAAAAATAAATTAATTCTTACGTTTATGAGTTGGTGCTACTTAGTCTCGAGAGGCCACAACGGCGTCGTTTGGTCGTGCGACGTCTCAGGCAAGTTTCTTACAGCATTTTCATTTCAATTTCAATTTCAGTCTCAATCTCAATTTGACTCATTACGGGAAGTACGGACCAGAGCGCCAAACTATGGAGCGTCCAAACTGGAAATCAATTGTACAGCTTCAATTTCGATTCTCCCGCCAGGTCCTTTGATTTCTCCGTCGGCGATAAGCTCGCCGTTATCACAGAACGCCCAATCAATGCTGTTGCAATGTCACCTCTTTTTGATCACGTATGTATTTTCACATGCAAACATTAGTTAACCTGCTGCTGTCATGTTCAAGTAGATTTCCCTCGCTGTATTTGATTGATTGGAAATCAGGGTCTTATGATTTTAGGAAAGCTGGTTAGATGTATTTCTACGCTCTTTTCTCGGTTGAAATTTATTCCCCGTACACCACAAACACGTACTTGTAGCTGTCTTATTCATAAAATGAAAGCTCTTCCAAAATATTTCATAATTGATTGCACCCCCTTCAACATCTGTCTGATTTGGTTTCATTTCATATTTTATTTGGTGTTATGCTACTTGTATGACATTCTGAATTCCATGCCCTGGTAGGTAGGAATTGGAGGTGGTCAGGAAGCATCAGCTGTTACAACTACCGATCATCGTGCTGGAAAATTTGAAGCCAAATTCTTTGATAAGGTAAGTTTTTTGTTTTTTACTTTCCTATACTATGTTGATTTCTGTAATGATATTGAATGTTTACTTTTTTTTCTTTTTTTTCTTTTCATTTATTAGATTCTTGAAGAAGAAATTGGGGGCGTGAAAGGGCATTTTGGACCAATTAACGCATTGGCTTTTAATCCTGATGGAAAAAGGTATATCCACTGTTCTTCACCTCCTTTTTGTGTTGCATCGTGACATACTTCCTTACGAAGATACCTTCAGTTCATTAATTTTTTGAAGAACTAGAGAACCATGATTATGTTGTTTTACTTTGATGATAGAATGTTGTTTATTTCACTTAACTGTTTGAAATCTCAGTATCTTGCCCGATTTGTATGACATAAAGATATAACCTTTCTGCAGTTAATATAAGATGTACCATAGAAATTTCAATTTCGGTTTATACAGATCAATATGTAGTAGTTATTGTCATATCATTATATGCTGGAAGAATGCAGATTATATAACATTAACTGGTTCTGATTTGGTCATTGATCACGAACTAATAAAATTATTAATATTCACATGTTTATTTACTTGTAGTATCATATTTGCCCTCTAAATTAAAAGGAAAATAAATTCATGGAACAATATATTTGTTTTCTGTATTAGGATGAGTTTAAAGAGACAACTTCTGACGACGTATTCCCTCATATCTTTTTAGAGATTGATCAATGTAGTAAATTTTGTGACCATTGTAATTTCAAAAAAAAATGTTGCCAATGTATCTCGACATATATGTTTGATATTTGGTTGGCATTCAGTATACTCCCGTTAGTTCTACAAGTTTTTGAATCACCGTCGGGCTGCTTCTTTTTTACTTCTTTAATGGGTCTTTATTTTTTTTCTCTTGTAGTTTTTCAAGTGGAGGTGAAGATGGTCTTTATGTACGGTTGCATCACCTCGACTCAGATTATTTCAACATTAAATTATAGTGCTGGATGTTTTTGTGGTTAAAATTAGATGGTTTCTAGAAGTTAGCTCTTAATTTTACTCAATTTTTTTTTCTAACGCTGCTCCCTGTATTGTTACAATTATGGAAGAAATTAATGAATGAAATTATGCATTTTTGGTTTATATTGTATTAAAATTGTCGATTTTGGTTAGAGTCTAACTCATAATTAAGCATCGCACGTCAAACGATTTTGTTAAGATTTAAATTATGGCAGATGGTTGGATTTAAGCGTGATTCAATTTGCGCTACTTTTAAATAAAGGGTCTATGAATTTTTTTTAAAACACATTGTTATGACAATAATTTTTAAAACGCAGTGCATTTCAAAGAAATTGATTGTTAATAACGTTGAATTATTTTATAATACAATGTGTATCAATGTAAGGGTGGATAGGGATGACAACATCTAACCTCATATAGAGAATGATACCATCAAGATACAAATAAAACTCCAACTACTGTTACAAGAAACACCGTAACTGAATGTAAATTATTAAAGCAATAGCCTGAATAACTCATTAACCATCACCAAACAATTTACAAGCAAAAAAAGGTTATTTAAAGGCACTCTGTTCGATTCTTACCTAGAAAAGTTTAGAAGTAATGTAAGAGAAACTGATTTAATTCAAAGATATCATTCAGTTATTCAGACTGGCTTCTACGGTGAGTTTATATTTTCTGTCAGTTCGTAAATTTTTGTAGTCTGCTGATTTGTGTACTGACAAACGAGAACGATGGTCACTGCACTATTTAATGGTAAAAATAAGACATATCTAGCTTAATGGTAAAAATAAGACATATCTAGCTTATGCGTTGTGGAATGTATAATTGCAAGCTTAATATTGTTGGAAAGGATGAAGTCCCACATAGTCTAAAACACGAGATAGAATATATAGAAGATAAGATAAATATAGCTCTCAAATACGTAATAAAGCATCTTTGCGCTTGGGGCAATGACGCAGCTAGTGAGGTTCTAACCGAGGCGCGTCTATTGCTGGTTGAAAACTATTTCCAAACCCCCTCTTAGGCCTGGGTTCAGCCTAGGCCTTCGAGAATTTCTGGAAGGACTCCCTTTGGGGTAAAGTCCTGCAATCTTAGTTTTAAATTTTGGAGTGTGGGTTTGTGGGAGGACTCTAGACCTGCAATTTTTGTTGTAGGTCCTGCAATTTTATTTCCGAACTTTGCAGTTTGGTTTTGCTGAATGTGTTTTCAAGGGTTTATGATAACATCTAGGATTGCTGCAATGGGTACCTGCAATTTTAGGGTCACATTTTGGAGTTTGGGGTTTGGGTCTGGTGTGTTGTTTTCAAGTGTTTTGTTGACATCTATCTAGGGTTACTTTTGTTCTAAGTTAATAAAAGAGGATGGGGCTTTTTAGCCAGAGATTTATTAGATTGATTATATAATTAAATAATATGAAAGAAGTTTAGTTCAGTAAAGTTTTGACAAGCATTTTGTTTTTGTCAATTTAGGAAGTAAATATAGTTCTTCTTACTACACTAGTTAGGAAATATAGTTTAAATATAGACTTCTATCTTATTTGTTCTCTGCTTAAAAACTGGGTGATGAATGCAAGAATATTCCATCATACAGCTAACAAGGACATTAGATCGTACAGTCCATATTCACTAAAGACTTAGAACCAAGCCTTGATTATCCATTAAGCCAATTTATTAATAATTAACAAAGTATTATGAAAATAGACCTTCAACGTATTTTACTGTTCTACATCAGCCACCTGATAGAACATCAATCCTCCCTATTGCATGGAAGATAATTGGAGATGTTCAAAAGATAAACATTGAACAAAATGCTTCCCTTCTAGTAACAATGAAGCTGTATCATCTCATCTAAGTATGACTAAAAACAAAAAAGAAACTATGGCATTTATAAAAACAGTGAAGCTGAAGAATAGGTTGACTAAGATGCATCTTCATGATAGAGGTGGAGCCCCAGTCCCAAGCGTGCACAAGCTCTCCTAAAAGCCATTGCTTCAGCTTTCTGTACAGGATCTCCATAACTTGTGTCATCTAGTGAAGCAGTACCAGTTGATTCCCTAAATATCTAGACAGATAAAAGGGGTTTACTTTAGACAAAATGAACAGTAAATAACAAGCAACTGAAGTTTATCTGGTCATTCAAATGACCATTAGCCAGAATATGTCCAAATACAGCTACCAGATACTACTAGAAAAAGAACAAAAAGGTTTAAAACTTAAAATCAACAATGAATGACAAGGTTTGAAAACAAAGCAGTTGGAAGACCTTTTTCTCAGCCACAACATAATGCAGTGTCCATGACTGCAATTACATCTGCATTGAGCTGCAATTTCATGCATTTTCAAATTCAATGAAACCTCCAGTTTTTTAAAAAACCTTAGTGGTGGTAAATAAAGTCAAGGGAAAAAATGTGATGCTGATTAACAGATCTTTAAATTTAAATTTAGCTCTTGAGTAATAAAACATGTTCTACAGGTCTCCCTTGTGTCAGTTTCAGGTGCAAAAAAAAAAAAAGTGAAACAAACCAAACTAGGAACTAAAAAAATACCTAATCCAATGATACAATTTGCAAACTAAACCAGTCCAGTTATCAGAAAAGCTTTGCATATTCCAAATCCAGGAACCAATACCAAATTCCATCAACAGGCTACAGAGATAAGGTCATGGTCAGCTGCAAGACAGCATAGACCCTTCAAATTATGGTGGGAAAAATTGGTGTTATGCACTGATGGGCAACACATGACATCAGAAATAGGTGGAACCTCTGTTAACGGCACTGCCCTATGGTGGCCCTTTCATTTAAGTGCTCTGTATCATTGGACCCACTATTGATGCTCAATTGTCCATAAGACCTTGCACATTCCACTCTGGGGAAATACAGTTTTTAAAGATGTTCTTATTGTGTAATTAACTGAATCTCTTCTTGATAAATTGTTGACAAACAGGTTTAGAAAATCCAAACCTGCAAACTAGCTCAACTGGTTCCTGAGAATAGGACTGGTTAAATTTGGTTGAACAAAGCTAAATTTGTAGAATGGTTCAGTTGGGTTTTCAAATCAGAATGAAAACGTGAGCAGACATACTTTAGCTTCAGAGACAAAATATAACGTGTTTGGTTTAGGGGGAAAGAAACAGAAGAAATGGAAATAGAGAAGAAATAAGTTGAGGAAAAATAAATAACAAAAGAAACATTTTAAGTTTAGTTAGTGGTTTAAAAGGATAGAAATAGATGAGAAAATATTTATATAAAGTTGAGTAATTTGAGAAAAAAAAAAAGTTTCCATCTAGGGAACGCACAAAAATCAATTCTCTCCCCCTTCATACACTGCCCAAAACACCATAAGGGGTTTGTTTGGTTGCTTTTAGTTATCGAAGTGTCTGTAAAAGAAATGCAGAGTATTGAATAATGAATTTCTTTGTGCAGTGTGAAGTGGTAAGTAGGTACCTCAGCATCAGTCCCATAAAGCGTAACTCGGTAAACGACGGAGACAGACTTTGCATCAGCGGAATAGGTGATATTCCGAACCTCACCAGACCACTCTAGCATTGGATATTGCATTGGGAAGATATCAAATTATTGAACAGTATAAAAGAAAGGGAAAAAAGGGAAAAGGTTATATTATATAATACCAGGAACATGTAAGTTCAAAATACGGTTGACGGTATGCCTGAAGAAAAAATGTAACAAAATGAATAAAGATGGGGATGAAGCGAAGAAAATAGAGATTAGGGTTAGGGTTAAGGAATAAAAGAAACCAGGGAATGTATCTGACGGAGAATCCATCTTTCTCGTGGCGGGTTTTGACGAGAGAGTCAGGGACTTTCTTGTTGAGCTCTTTGAGTATTTCAGAGAGAGGTCTAGAGATTCCAGAACTCGGAGCTTCTTCTTCTTCTTCCATTTTTCCACTCTCTGATGCTGCTCTATAGCTCAGCTTCGAATATTGCTGATTCCATTGCCCAAACCTAGATGTTCTTCCCCCTCTGCTCAATTTTTCCAATTTCAGAAATGCCGACGCCATTTTCAAAACCTCTCACCACTCTTCAATCACTTATTGCACCCTAAAACATTTTCTGTAACTCTTTAACTCTTCCATTCACCAGTAACACTGTAATTTACTCTTTCGAATTAGCTATCTTCCAATAAACTTGTTTTGAACCGGTGTTCTTTTGTTTTATTTTATATTTGTATTGAAAAACTAATGTAATTGTTATTTTTAAAACAAATATTTTTAAATAATTGTATTTAAGTGTTATATACAGTTAAAAATATTATATTTAAATAAAGAGTTTGATTATATTAAAAAATATATATAATTACGGGTTTTTTATGAACAAGTTAATTAAAAATAAATAATATTATTTTAATATTAACTTTTTATGTTAAAATAATCAACTATAAAAAAGAACAAAACATAATAATAATAATAATAATAATAATAATAATAATAATAATAATAATAATAATAATATCAATAATAGGTTACGTAAATAACAATTGAAATATGATCTTAGAAAACAAAATTATATATACACACACAGTAGGACCACCCGGTATAAAGTAAAAAATAACATGAAGTTGATGTTAAAATTTACAAATAAAAGCAAATATAAATGTAATTAGCCTAAAAGACCAATATATATTATTAGTTCTAATAATAATAATATAATAGTTTGTTTAGAAGATATACATACAGTAGATAGTTGATATAGTAGATAGTAGACAATAACAAAAAGAAAATAAATCAATAAAACTTTCTAAACTCATGGAGGAAGAAATATTTTAAATGCATATTCATAACGAAATGTTGTAAAGATTGACAAAAATATATGTTTGTTATCATCCTTCTTAAAACTAAATGGAATTGAGCTAGACTTCTTCACATTTAATTTTAATTTAGTTCTTTTTTTTCTTTTTCTTACCCTTAACTACTTTTTATATTTTTATTTTATTTTCTTACTCTTTCATTTTGTTATCTCTAATTAGCATTATACTTAACTTGTTACAATTATATATATAAGTATACATATTAGAAAAATAAGTGAAATTATTAAAAGTGCATTGTATTGGAGTAGAAAATGGTGAATTGCAGTGGTACATTTTTATATGTATTTGACATGATACGGAAGTAAAATGGTTATAAAAGAATAATTTTTTATATTTTTTTAAAAAAATAGAAAGTAAAATAAATATAAAATAATTATGTATGTGAAATGTTCTAAGTTTTAAGTACTTGTTAGCATGAAAGGAAATCTAAGAGGTATGATATTGAACTTTGGGAATTTTGAAATGAGTTTTTGGAACAATTTATTTGTATTTTATTTGGATAAATGCAGGGAGCATACATGAAAAGGGAATTAAATGAGAGCCATTTGTTTGAGATTAACAGGATAACAATCATCCTGTGGTCCATTAACAGCTCTCCAAGCAAACACATAAATGGTGGATTCTGATGGGTGGAAGGCATCCCAAAACACCGTCTGCTTTCTATTCAGACATGGAATTTCCAATGGCAGACATGATATCTGACCTCTGTTTCTTCCCACTCCACAGCAAGCTCTGTCCACAACATTAAACTCTGCAAAAAACAACATCATTCGATCTCCTCATAAATCAATCAATACATTATACAATTAATATAAATATTACTCACGGTATCTCGCAGGGTTGTTCAGGATATCGCCCAAGACATGGTAAGTGTTGGCGTATACAAAGATGGAATCAGGATGATCTCTGTTCAGTTGCTCCACCATCGATCTAAGCCCTACGTTGAAGAATCCAACCATCTGATTAACCGAGTCCATGCATCTTCCTGGTGGGGTTAAACCAATCGCTCGAATATTAGGAATGCAACCCAGTGGCCCAATTCCTGCTATCAAGAGCTTTCTTATCCCCATACTATGCAGTGCCTGCATACACCAATACATGCAACATTTTTCCATCAAGGCCTTCATCCAAAACTAACCAATTTTACAACATGATATAAGCACACACCAGTAATTAATTAAACACTACTAAATGTAAGAGAGAAATTGGATTCAATTTACCAAAATTTGTCTCCCTAAATTGTTAACAAGAAGACTACCGTACTGCTGGGCATTGTAATTATAACTGGAGTTATAAAGGCCAGGTATGAGGTAGTTATTGATGTAGTCATTGTTTCCGGTTACCACAATTGCTATAGACTTGGCCAAGAACTGACTCAACGCAGCAGGATTCATCATTGTCCTGTACTGATTCAAAGTGCTCTCAAAGTTCTGGATTTGCCGGTTCATGGTAAACCGATCACCCTGCATCAGCATCATCGTGTAAATGAAAAATTTAATTTGGATATTTACGGTGGTTATGTGACAAAGAAATTCTGTTTACATATATAATGTAGATGAAAGCAAGAGTAAAAGTTGAGTGCGGTAAAGTACATAGTTTCTTCCTGACTCGTCAAGAATGCCGGAAGCACCCGATGCATAATTGACGCCATTGAGTATTCTGGATCCAGTCGTGGAGGGATCTGCAAAAGGTGGAGGAGAAGGAACGCCCAGCATTTCTCCTGTGAAATTCATGAGTTAAAGAGGGAAATGTATTGCAAATCTTTTCCACTAAAATCCTACACGTTTCAGAAATTTTTGTTCCTGATTTTGTCAAACTTTTGTACAATAGTAGATTGCAGTTATGAGTGAAGTTACCAATGAAATCAACGAGGGATCTGCCATTAGAAAATCTGCCAGTAGCACCACCGTTGAAGTCGATGCCGTAGGGGAAGAAATTTGCTCTTGCGATGGTGTTTAGGAAATTATTGTTGCCAACTTCAACCAATGAATCTCCAAAAACAAACAAAGCAGGTACCCTCTGCGAGTTTACATGTGCAATCTCATTCAAGCACAGAAGCAGAAGCAGCATTGCTACTGCTGATGCTCTTGCATGTTCCCATATTCCCATTTTCCTGAATACAAAATCTGAACAAGAAGATGGGTGAAAAGTGAAGGAAATGATAGGATATTGAACAAAATATATAAAGGTGGGTTTTCATCATTGTCCATTTTTTACTGCAAAATACAGCCACGCACGCCATTAAGTATGTGCTGGCGTCTTTACTCACGTTTTTGGTTGTTCTTGCTTGTAACCATTTTCATCAACCGTTGTATTCATGCTATCTATCATCAGCTAGCGCGTTTCATGAGAGTAACTGAAATCCTTCTTGGAAGAAAAGTAAGGACAGGAATTGCGCGGGTTGAGATTACTTTTTTACGCTTTCTTAACTCAGAAAACGTGTGAAATGATTTCGTTGTTTTTACTCGAGGGCGGTGAATACGTTAAAGAGGTGCGTAGCTGGCTGCATGGTTTTAGCAGAATGCGATAGCCGGTAACGTGCGTGAGTTTTGTAGATGAGCAGGAGAAGCACGGTTAAATTAAAACTCCGTGCTGGGTTGTTTTAAGAACTGAAATAGATGATAACTTAAATAAATATTAAAAATAAATAAGTTAATGATAACTTACCAAATGCATTAATTAAATAAAGTTTAAGTCATGTATATTAAATAAAATAAATAAAGTTAGAGACAGTAACCTTATTTACTTTTAATATTTTTTATTCATTTAAATTATTATCTATTTAGTGGAAGTTAAAGTTACATGTTATAAACTCAATGCATTAATTGAAAATAAATATAAACATAAATTAATTTTAATTTAATGATTTAAATTTAAAGATAATAAATGTTCTTACTCATAATTTTGTTTACTTTTAATATAAATCTTATTACATTTATCTTCTTTATTTACGTTTATAAGTCTCCTTACATATATTTCTTTCATCCGTAATCATCTTGTTCATTCACATTATTTTTTCATCCATATATCTATAAATATTTTTTTCGCATTTTCTTTATTCACATTGTTCTTCTCATCACTTTCATCCATGATACATTTATCTTTTTCACACACATTCCTTTATTCCTATTTCCTTAATCTAATATTTTATTTTTCATTTATATTTATTAACCATGAAGATATTATATGAGAATTTTCTTAAATTACTTTCATTATTGTCTATCAAACGACACAAATTAAACTAATATTAAAAAAATCATTCAAAGCTGACTAAGCTATTTCTAATTTAAATTCATATATCTCGTCAATTAACATCTTACGTTTAAATGGAAAATAGATAGGGCTTTATTCAATTTAACAAGAAGAAAACTTGATTAACTTATAAATAAATAAATAATTAAGAAAGAATAATGAAATATGTCTCAAAGTCCTATAAGTCACAAAAGAAACTTTTCCAAGGATTACTTCTCTTATAACAAACGGGATATGAAATTCAAATGTTAGGTATGTATTGGGCTACAATTCAATCAATGTAATAATTAAATAACAAATGTATATATATATATATATATATATAACTGCAGAGAAAGGGAAAACTTGGGCTTACTTAGCCCAATTGGATGTCTACATAACGGGGAGTGAGAGAGATATTTTGCTTTGTGCACCACATCATTACTAATTATACCTATATTGACAAAAGAGACTAAAGTATCATCTTCTACTGTATCGTATGATCGCTCTTACGGTTACCATCATAGCTGCATAGGAAGAAGAAGAGATGGAAATGCAACATTCGAAAAAGAAGAGAGAAATAACACATATCATAGAAAAAAACTTGTTTCTGAAAACTCATTTCAAAATGTATTTTATGTATTGCTAAAAGTTATTTTAAAAAATAAATAATCGATAAATTACTTCTATAAAAGATAAAATTGTTATTTTAAAAATTAGAGAAGTACGAACAAAAATTCACAAGAGTAGGAAGAAAAAGGCATAATAAGGAGAAAAGAATTTAATGAAGATGTTCTTATCGGATTTGTTAACGTTGTCTTTTGAGAAGGTATAGTGTGTGATTGGACTAGAAGAATCCTTATGTATGTTCCTGAAAGTTGATAAATGAAAAAGAAATCTATTTACAGAAGGTTATCCTACATTAAGAAATCAAACTTTTTGTGTGTGAGAGAATATATTTTCCTGTGTATTTATAAGATAAGATCAGAGTCCTATATTTTTTTATATAATTTGAAAAAAATTATATAATAAAAACATTTAATAATTGCTTAAAATATAATAAAATTGTCATGTAATAATAGACTTTTAATATACATAAAAAAAAAGAACAATAAGTTAACATTTTCTTAATATGACCATTCCAACTCCCGAATTTAGCAACACACATCCTTCTCTTCTTATCCTTTCTTCACTTCTCCCACATAACCAAAATTCTTTTAACTCTTGATCACTTATGTCGTGCTGATCTACACATTACATATTGGTTTACGTCACCAAAAAATCATTTTATTTTCTATTTACTTTTTAAAACTCTAAATCATACTGTTTTTTAACAGTTAAAAATATTAAATTGGGCATGTGGAAATGGAAAGGTGGTTATTTTATTTAGAGCATTGTGTGGATAATAAGATGGTAGTGTAGTAGATATTAAAGAATCTATAGATTGATACATAGGACCTGGTAATTAGCCAAAAGCTTGGGATACTGTTAATAACCTAACGAGATTAACATTATATGGGTGAAAGGCAAAAATGTGGCAGCAAGTTGTTATAATTGGTGTTAAGAAGTTGCTAAGAACGGAGTGGAAAGTTAATAGACAAAATTAACACTAATTGCAGTACGTCAGTTAGTGTAACGTAACAAACATAAAATAATTAAAGTTTAACTAGTCGACAAATAAAGGATGGTATGTGGCACCTTCTGTTGCAAATTACAATTAAATGACAAACTAACCCATGCCTCTTATATGAACAAACAAATTAAACCTATTCAGCCTACCTTATAAATCTATCAACATGCTTCAACCTATGTTAAGTCATCAACTAGGACACGCAACTTCATCTCACACATTATCTTATATTCTCTTTCTTATTTCCAATCTTTTCTTTTCAAAAATACTACTTATGAAATCGAATATTATGCTACAATTTCAATACTCAAAGTACAACACGAGTACTGAATAGACTATAAGTATTCTTTAATACAAAGATTATATTGCAAGAGATTATTACTGTGTGATAGATAGCACCATTTATTTAATAAGATTTATATACTCATTATTTTAATATTTTGTAGTAAGAAATATTTGACGTTTCTTCTTCAGTAACATCAAGCGAGGTAAATTACATTACAGGAGTGAGCGTGTTCGTTGAGGAGTATCATGAATGTGACATAGTAAAAGGAAAAGGAAAATGCCAGCTAGATTCATCGTACAGTTCCGGGCACAGTCTGTGAGTAAATAAATAAAGGGTCTCGGGGGTGGTGGGAGAGAGGGTACGTAACACTTGTTTTTGAGGTGATGATCATCAGTGAAGAAGAAGGCAAAGGTGGCTCCAGGAAGCGCCGGCGTGAGGCGGAGGCGGAGGCGGAAACTGCATTCCGCGGAGTGCGGAAACGGAGCTGGGGACGTTACGTATCGGAGATAAGGCTGCCGGGTCAGAAAACCCGGATATGGCTTGGCTCCTTCGCGTCGCCTGAGATGGCGGCGAGGGCTTATGACTCGGCCGCTTTCTTCTTGAAAGGAACATCTGCCACCCTTAATTTCCCCGACCTCGTCCACTCTCTTCCTCGCCCTCTCTCCTCCTCCCGGAGAGACATACAATCCGCCGCCGCGACAGCCGCTCTCCACCCTCCTTCTCTCGGTACCGACAGCAACAGCAATAGCAGCAGCTGGTTGGAGAACTTGGGAGACGAATCGAGGATTTCGACGATGTCGTTTGAGGATGTGAAAGATGCCCCTCTGATGAGCCCCCTAAGGGTGGACTTGACTTTTGGAGATTTCTCATGGAACAACCTCTTCCATTTCAACTATGACGATGTTCTCATGTCATGATCTCAGAATCAGCATTGTATTTCATCTCTTCTGTGCTTTTTCCCACACTTTCTACTTCTAAACCAATAAACTACTGTACATAGAAAATAGACTTCTTAATTTTACTCACTTGCATGTGTTTAGATGGACTCGCCTTCTATTATAAATGAATGCTATTTTTATTTAAATAATTTAAATTAAAAATTACAATTTTTGTTTTTTTTTTAATTCAGAATTGTATTTTAGTGTTTTTTTTTTTATCAATTTTGTACGTGGATCTAATATTTTCTTATGTTAACATTCTATGAAACACAACTTATTACCTCTTTTAATTTTTTTTAACTGTTCAATATTTAAAAAATTTACTTCGATTTCTAAGTTATTATTTTGACAGCACATTTTCTTTCACTACTATATTTAAGTAGTGTATAACATTTTAATAAGTCAAATAATTTTAAAATTTAGACCTGAAAGAAATAGAAAAAAGTAAACTACATAACCATATTATAAGAAATAAATTTAAGTAAAACTTCTAATATTATATCACAATAGTTTCATTTAATAGATCTTACAAGCTATTATAAATGATAAATATTCTACATTTGAGTGAGGAACATATAGAGAGATAATTAGCTCAAGAGAAAGGCTAAACCAATCCAAGGCCATTGATGTTGTCATAGCTATCTAACATCCTAGAAGAAGTATGAAACAATGCTTGGTAGGAGAATCTTTCTAAGTTTTGTTTCTATACTCCATACAGTAACAATGCCAATCGGTAATTATAACAATAACTACAGTTCTAATTTTGAAATTAAATAAATAAATGGTTGGTATAGATGGTATGGCACCATCCAAAATAAAAAATAAAAAATCCTAAAGTTGATAACACAATTATTTTTTAACAACTTATATTTACAATTTTATTGTGATTTAGTTATATCTTTAAATTTATTAGATATACTCAGTCATAAGAATAAGATAAGTTATGTTTATTAATTTATTTGATTCATTCAAAGGGTATTTTTCATTTTATAAAACAAACAACTTATTATTTTTCTCTTAAATGTTTTTTGTTGTTCAATATTTACAAAATTTACTTAGATTCTTCATTTTATCATAACATTGATTATACTTTTTTTTTTCTTTGTGCAATTACAAAATCTCTGAAAAATTCTCAGATTTGTTTTAATGTTTTCCAAAACGATAGGGGGTTGGAATAGGGTGCAGAAAGTAATAGCCTCTGAATGCATATGACTCAGAGCCCATTTATTTGATTAGTTTAAAAGTCCAAATCATTCAATTTATTTATGCACGTATCCTTCACTTCTTCACCTCCAACTTTTCTTTCAAAAATCAATTGGATATGAGAAGTACAAAAGCTTATTTCTTTACGATTTTTAAAAACTATTTCACCATTTACAATTTTATAATTTACAGACTTAATTGTACATTTAGATTTGTTCATTTGAAAACATTGGTCGTAATTTAACTTACGAATTTAAATATTTAAAAGCATCAAGAATTGTAAGCACCGTGAATTGTGGTTTATGTTTGCATCCAACTTAGAATATTCATGAAATCAGTGAATTGTAGTAGGATGTGTTGCTGTCTCTATCTTATCTCCATTTTAACACGTACGAAGTTTATTTAGGCAGCCAACAAAACTTTAGTACACACTTAATTGATGTTAGAAAGATTGCCCACACAAACAGAGGAATGTAGTTATTTTCTTGTTATCATCAAATCCACATGATCAAACTACCAATATTCTGGCAATCAAAACATACCATATAACTATAATGCCATTTAGAGAGCTAGAGATAGGAACATCACACTCTCAGACATCTCTTCCAATCACAGTTACTATTATTTTAAGGATTTTCAGTCAAAAGTGACATGATCCTGCACTCTCCAAGCACATCAGTTTTAGGTAAATTCACTCATAGCCCTCTGTTCATCATTTATCTTTTATTTCAACTTTCTATTTTATACTGTCTGAGCTACCTAAATTGTAGAAAGTACAACTTGCTTGACAATTGATTCCTTTCATCTTAGAAAATGATAAATAAACAAGGAAACAGCTAAGTAGTTTACTGAGGACGTTCGTTTATAATATTCAAGAATAACAATTTCTCTGAGTTGCTAATGATTTCAAAACTATTGTTCAGTACCTGATGGGCAAATAGCATCAAAGTTAGCTCTCTCCGCTGTTTGAAAGCAAGATAAACATTTTGCTCCACACATTCATTTCCTTTTGCAATGAACATCCCACTCATGCTCACGTGATATGCTCAAGACGACCGAAATTTCATGGCTATGATGTGTAGAAAGTTGGCTTAATCAAATTGTTCCAACACAATACTAACAGTTACATCAACAAACGTAGATCACAAGACTCTTCCTTAAAAAGGTAACCCATGTTGCTTTAAAATGTTGCATTTACTTGATTCCTGGAACCTAATTAATTAACATGGGAAGTCCCATATGCCCATGATGAATTGTTTTCCAAATAGTACTTCAACGTTGCAACCCCATCTGATTTAAGTACTGAAAACCTTCCTGAAGGGCGAATTTAAGTTAAAGGTGGTGTCTTTAGAAAGATCGGTGGATCGTGACCCAGTTGTTGTGTTCTTGTTGAGATAGAAAAGATGAGGGGAAAGGCAGCTTCGGGAAAGACAATTTTGTTCGTATGCATTGCATGCTTTCTTGCAGGAACACTCTTTAGTGGCCAGATATGGACACGACCCTCTAACCATGAAAATACACTGCAACCATCCACCCCCGATTGTGATCACAAGCGAGTTAGTACATAATTTCTTGTGTTTCGTTAATCCAAACTATGTTCAGAAAGAAACTGAATTTCATGTTTTTCTAACAGAAACTGATTGAAGGCAGATCTGTTGATGTAATGGAGGAAGTGGTGAAGACTCATCAAGCTATCAAGTAATAAGATATATACAAATCTCCCACTTAATTACACCCATTTTCTAAATTTTAAACTTTAACTTCGATTTTTTTGTTTACTTAACATGTATGAAACGAAGGTATCTGGATAAGGCAGTTTCGACGTTGGAAATGGAACTGACAGCAAGTAGGAGAAGCCAGAGTGGTGGGAAGCAAATGCGAAAGCTTAATGTACAAAAGGCTTTTGTGGTGATTGGTATTAACACAGCTTTTAGCAGCAAAAGGCGAAGAGACTCTATACGAGAAACATGGTTACCTAGAGGTACACTTCTATCACTACTAGTTCATGCATGTGATGTAATATATATATATATATGGTTGTAAATGAAAAAGGAGAGTAATGTGTTTGATGTGTGAAAACAAACAGGGAATGAGTTGAAGGAACTGGAGAAAGAGAAGGGCATTGTTGTAAGGTTCGTGATCGGGCACAGCAGCACACCAGGGGGAGTTTTGGATAAAGCAATCGATGCAGAAGAGGCAGAACACAAGGACTTCCTGAGGTTAGACCACGTCGAGGGCTATCATGAGCTATCCACCAAGACTCGTCTCTACTTTTCCACCATCACTTCATTGTGGGATGCTGATTTCTACGTCAAGGTAGACGATGATGTCCACTTAAATCTAGGTATGTCTTTGAAATTTAGCCAACATGCAATGCAATTGTCAGACAATTTTTCGATTCCAAAATTTACATCCATGTTTATTCAGGAACGCTAGTGAGCACACTTGCCAAGTACCGATCAAGACCCAGGGTTTACATTGGTTGCATGAAATCTGGTCCTGTTCTATATCAAAAGTGAGGCTTCTCTTATATATTGTGGTGTTCTAAACCATGAATCAATATTGAATTATTTGTTCATAATAAGCTTATTTGAACATGCATGGCAGAGGAGTAAAGTATCACGAGGCTGAGCACTGGAAGTTTGGAGAGGAAGGAAACAAGTACTTCAGGCATGCCACTGGCCAAATATATGCCATTTCCAAGGATCTCGCCACTTATATATCAATCAATTGGTGATTTCATCATTCTTTCCAATTCTACACTGAGATGAAGACTTGAAGTATATTTTAACTTATGAGAATCACGTTCGATCTTACATTGCAGGCCAATATTGCACAAATATGCAAATGAAGACGTATCTTTAGGTTCGTGGTTACTGGGCCTCGAAGTTGAACATGTGGATGAACGGTCCATGTGCTGCGGAACACCACCAGGTATGTTTTCCTACGTAGTTCGCATGTTAAGAAACTATGGTTTTTGTAATGTTATGAAAGTAATTTCATGGTTATGTTGTACGTAGATTGTGATTGGAAGGCAAGGACAGGGAATGTGTGTGTGGCATCATTTGATTGGTCATGCAGTGGTATCTGTAAGTCGGTCGAGAGAATGAAAGACATACACAAAGCTTGTGGAGAAGGACACGGAGTTGTTTGGAACATTGAACTCTGATTCTCTATTTCATACACAAAATTTTATACCTTAAGTATTTTGCATCTAGAGAAATTTAATGCATTTTCTTTTTCTTTAGTTGAAATTGTTAGTTTTGTTCTGGATACTTGTTCCTCCAAAATACACTATAGTTATTTTTGTTTTTTTTTTCAATATATAATCTAGTTTTCCCTTCCATATTCTGTAATGCTTGTATCCATAAATATTTATTTAAGGAACACTTGTGCGACGACGGAGTGAGTAGAATAGATTTTTACAAAGACAACGAATATGTTATTATTATCGATGTTGCTCGTTACACCCAATCAATCAATTATGTTTTCAGAAATATTTTGGATATGTTAAATTACTGTTAACTACAAAAAGTTTCTGAAATTTGTAGGAAAGTCCTTATTATATGAGAAGTTTTAGAAAGGCCTTATAATTATTAATATTTAGTGAAAATCGTAAAACTAAAAGGATAAATTTGTTAACATAAAATGTGAGATTCACCAAATTTGTATAATTTTCAGCGAATTTAAACAATGAAAGAGTGTTGAAAATTTGTTTGATAGCACATAGGAGAAATTCATTGTGTATCATAATTGGTCATTCAACAGTATGATATCCGGGTCGAGCGGTTACGATATATCTTATTAAAGATATAAAATAATCAAAGGATAATCAAGAATATCTTATTAAAGATATTGACAAGCAGAAGATAAAATAATTAAGGGATAATCAAGAATTTTTATTTAAAGATATTTAGCAACTAACCAGATTTTCAGGTAAGTCTGTTTTTATTATATTCTGTTTATATTTTATTTTGTTGGGCTTATATCAGTTCAAGGTCCATGAGACAAATTATAAATAGAGAGTCAGGGACACAAGCCAGGTACTTCCAATCACCTTCTAATCATCTTTCAATCACATTCCACTCACACTCTACTTACGTTTGAGCATACAATTGTGATACACAATTCCCAAAACCGCTCCTAACTTGAGCGTCGGAGTGCCATTGCAACTCCCCCCTCCGGTCAAAGATCGAAATCCACCTAATGGTCAAGGCTGAAGGAGAGCGAGCGGTCAAGACTCAGGAAGAGCTAGCAATCCAGTCCGTCCCAGCACCAGAAAGTGATAAAGCCGCGTCATCCAGGTTAGTGTCTCGGTCCCCAAAAATATCTACCGAAACATTTTGGCGCCCACTGTGGGGCCGAACGGCAAACTCAAATGGCGACCATGAGGAGCATGGAGGAACAACAAAACACCAGAAAGATGATCAGAAACAAAGACGAGCGTTCGATGACAACATCACTATTTCGGATCAACACCAGAAACTTACTTTCATCAAAATGAAAACTATACTACGTGAATCATCATCTCTACATGAGGCGTCATCAACAAGATAAGTATTTTTGAAATCGATAATAGATATTATAACAACTATTTTATATAGTTATTAAAAATATACATATTCCATAAAATATTATATGATATATGATATATTAAAAATATATATTACATTATGTTTCGGTAGATATTTTTGGGGATCGAGACACTAACCTGGATGACACGGCTTTATCACTTTCTGGTGCTGGGATGGATTGGATTGCTAGCTCTTCCTGATTCTTGACCGCTCGCTCTCCTTCAGCCTTGACCGTTGGGTGGACTTCGATCTTTGATCGGAGGGGGAGGTACCTACAATGGCACTCCGACGCTCAAGTTAGGAGCGGTTTTGGGAATTGTGTATCACAATTGTATGTTTGAGTTCTGCTCAAAC